>NC_056750.1:79253536-79349108 GCF_019279795.1 Protopterus annectens
ACTTAATTTGTAGTTAGTAAAAGACATGACATCAATAACACACACAGCATTACTTAATGTGTAATTAGTAATAAACATGACAGCAATAATACACACAGTATCACTTAATTTGTAAATAGACATGACAGCAATAATACATACAGCATCACTTAATTTGTAATTAGTAATAGACGTGGCAGCAATAATACACACAGCATTACTTAATTTGTAATTAGTAACAGACGTGACAGCAATAATACACACAGCATCACTTAATTTGTAGTTAGTAATAACCATGACAGCACTAATACACACAGCATCACTTAATTTGTAGTAAGTAATAGGCATGACAGCAATAATACACACAGCATCACTTAATTTGTAGTTAGTAATAGATGTGACAACAATAATACACACATCACTTAATTTATAATTAGTAATAGATGTGACAGCAATAATACACACAGCATTACTTAATTTGGAAATAGTAATAGACATGACAGCAATAATACACACAGCATCACTTAATTTATAATTAGTAATAGACGTGACAGCAATAATACACACAGCATTACTTAATTTGTAATTAGTAATAGACATGACAGCAATAATACACACAGCATCACTTAATTTATAATTAGTAATACATATCACAGCAATAATACACACAGCATCACTTAATTTGTAGTTAGTAATAACCATGACAGCGCTAATATACACAGCATCACTTACTTTGTAGTTAGTAATAACCATGACAGCACTAATACACACAGCATCACTTAATTTGTAGTTAGTAATAGACATGACAGCAATAATACACACAGCATCACTTAATTTGTAATTAGTAATAGATGTGACAGCAATAATACACAAAGCATAACTTAATTTGTAATTAGTAATAGACGTGAAGCAATAATAAATGCACCATCACTTAATTTGTAATTAGTAATAGACACAACAGCAATAATACACACAACATCACTTAATTTATAATTAGAAATAGACAAGACAGCAATAATAGACAAAGCATCACTTAATTTGTAATTAGTAATAGATGTGACAGCAATAATACAGACAGCATCACTTAATTTGTAATTAGTAATAGACGTGAAAGCAATAATACACACACCATCACTTAATTTGTAATCAGTAATAGATATGACAGCAATAATACACACAGCAACACTTAATTTGTAGTTAGTAATAACCATGACAGCACTAATGCACACAGCATCACTTAATTTGTAATTAGAAATAGACATGACAGCAATAATAGACACAGCATCACTTAATTTGTAGTTAGTAATAACCATGACAGAGCTAATACACACAGCATCACTTACTTTGTAGTTAGTAATAACCATGACAGCAATAATACACACAGCATCACTTAATTTGTAGTTAGTAATAGGCATGACAGCAATAATACACACAGCATCACTTAATTTGTAATTAGTAATAGACATGACAGCAATAATACACACAGCATCACTTAATTTATAATTAGTAATAGACATGAAAGCAATAATAAACACAGTATCACTTAATTTGTAATTAGTAATAGATGTGACAGCAATAATACACACAGCATCACTTAATTTGTAATTAGTAATAGATATGACAGCAATAATACACACAGCATCACTTAATTTGTAGTTAGTAATAACCATGACAGCAATAATACACACAGCATCACTTAATTTGTAATTAGTAACAGACATGACAGCAATAATACACACAGCATCACTTAATTTGTAATTAGTAATACATATGACAGAAATAATACACACAGCATCACTTAAATTGTAGTTACTAATGACCATGACAGCGCTAATACACACAGCATCACTTAATTTATAATTAGTAATAACCATGACAGCAATAATACACACAGCATTACTTAATTTGTAATTAGTAATAGGCATGACAGCAATAATACACACAGCATCACTTAATTTGTAATTAGTAATAGACGTGACAACAATAATACACACATCACTTAATTTATAATTAGTAATAGAAGTGACAGCAATAATACACACAGCATTACTTAATTTGGAAATAGTAATAGACATGACAGGAATAATACACACAGCATCACTTAATTTGTAATTAGTAATAGACATCACAGCAATAATACACACAGCATCATTTAATTTGTAATTCGTAATAGACATGACAGCAATAATACACACAGCATCACTTAATTTGTAATTAGTAATAGACATGAGAGTAATAATACACACAGCATCACTTAATTTGTAGTTAGTAATACACATGACAGCAATAATACATACAGCATCACTTAATTTCTAGTTAGTAATAACCACGAGAGCACTAATACACACAGCATCACTTAATTTGTAATTAGTAATAGACATGGCAGCAATAATACACACAGCATCACTTAATTTGTAATTAGTAACAGACATGACAGCAATAATACTTACAGCATCACTTAATTTGTAGTTAGTAATACCCATGACAGCACTAATACACACAGCATCACTTAATTTTTAGTAAGTAATAGGCATGACAGCAATAATACACACACCATCACTTAATTTGTAATTAGTAACAGATGTGACAGCAATAATACACACAGCATCACTTAATTTGTAGTTAGTAATAACCATGACAGCACTAATACACACAGCATCACTTAATTTTTAGTAAGTAATAGGCATGACAGCAATAATACACACAGCATCACTTAATTTGTAATTAGTAATAGATGTGACAACAATAATACACACATCACTTAATTTATAATTAGTAATAGATGTGACAGCAATAATACACACAGCATTACTTAATTTGGAAATAGTAATAGACATGACAGCAATAATACACACAGCATCACTTAATTTATAATTAGTAATAGACGTGACAGCAATAATACACACAGCATTACTTAATTTGTAATTAGTAATAGACATGACAGCAATAATACACACAGCATCACTTAATTTATAATTAGTAATACATATCACAGCAATAATACACACAGCATCACTTAATTTGTAGTTAGTAATAACCATGACAGCGCTAATATACACAGCATCACTTACTTTGTAGTTAGTAATAACCATGACAGCACTAATACACACAGCATCACTTAATTTGTAGTTAGTAATAGACATGACAGCAATAATACACACAGCATCACTTAATTTGTAATTAGTAATAGATGTGACAGCAATAATACACAAAGCATCACTTAATTTGTAATTAGTAATAGACGTGAAGCAATAATAAATGCACCATCACTTAATTTGTAATTAGTAATAGACATAACAGCAATAATACACACAGCATCACTTAATTTATAATTAGAAATAGACAAGACAGCAATAATAGACAAAGCATCACTTAATTTGTAATTAGTAATAGATGTGACAGCAATAATACAGACAGCATCACTTAATTTGTAATTAGTAATAGATATGACAGCAATAATACACACAGCAACACTTAATTTGTAGTTAGTAATAACCATGACAGCACTAATGCACACAGCATCACTTAATTTGTAATTAGTAATAGACATGACAGCAATAATAGACACAGCATCACTTAATTTGTAATTAGTAATACATATCGTAGCAATAATACACACAGCATCACTTAATTTGTAGTTAGTAATAACCATGACAGAGCTAATACACACAGCATCACTTACTTTGTAGTTAGTAATAACCATGACAGCAATAATACACACAGCATCACTTAATTTGTAGTTAGTAATAGGCATGACAGCAATAATACACACAGCATCACTTAATTTGTAATTAGTAATAGACGTGACAACAATAATACACACATCACTTAATTTATAATTAGTAATAGACGTGACAGCAATAATACACACAGCATTACTTAATTTGGAAATAGTAATAGACATGACAGGAATAATACACACAGCATCACTTAATTTATAATTAGTAATAGACGTGACAGCAATAATACACACAGCATTACGTAATTTGTAATTAGTAATAGACATGACAGCAATAATGCACACAGCATCACTTAATTTGTAAATAGTAATAGCTGTGACAGCAATAACACACACAGCATCACTTAATTTGTAATTAGTAATAGACGTGAAGCAATAAAAAATGCACCGTCACTTAATTTGTAATTAGTAATAGACATCACAGCAATAATACACACAGCATCACTTAATTTGTAATTAGTAATAGACATAACAGCAATAATACACACAGCATCATTTAATTTGTAATTAGTAATAGACATGACAGCAATAATACATACAGCATCACTTAATTTATAATTAGTAAAAGATGTAACAACAATAATACACACAGCATCACTTAATTTGTAATTAGTAATAGACATGAGAGTAATAATAGACACAGCATCACTTAATTTGTAATTAGTAATAGACAAAACAGCAATAATACACACAGCATCACGTAATTTATGATTAGTAAGAGACGTGACAGCAATAATACACACATCATCACTTAATTTGTAATTAGTAATAGACATTACAGCAATAATACACACAGCATCACTTAATTTGTAATTAGTAATATACATGACAGCAATAATACAATCAACATCACTTAATTTGTAATTAATAATAGACGAGACAGCAAAAATGCACACAGCATCTCTTAATTTGTATTTAGTAATAGACATGACAGCAATAATACACAAATCACTTAATATGTAATTAATAATAGATGTGACAGCAATAATGCACACAGCATCACTTAATTTGTAATTAGTAATAGACGTGAAGCAATAATAAATGCACCATCACTTAATTTGTAATTAGTAATAGACACAACAGCAATAATACACACAGCATTACTTAATTTATAATTAGTCATAGACAAGACAGCAATAATAGACAAAGCATCACTTAATTTGTAAGTAGTAATAGACGTGACAGCAATAATACACACAGCATCACTTAATTTGTAATTAGTAATAGACGTGAAAGCAATAATACACACACCATCACTTAATTTGTAATCAGTAATAGATATGACAGAAATAATACACACAGCAACACTTAATTTGTAGTTAGTAATAACCATGACAACACTAATGCACACAGCATCACTTAATTTGTAATTAGTAATAGACATGACAGCAATAATAGACACAGCATCACTTAATTTGTAGTTAGTAATAACCATGACAGAGCTAATACACACAGCATCACTTACTTTGTAGTAAGTAATAATCATGACAGGACTAATGCACACAGCATCACTTAATTTGTAATTAGTAATAGACATGACAACAATAATACACACAGCATCACTTAATTTGTAGTTAGTAATAAACATGACAGGAATAATACATACAGCATCACTTAATTTATAATTAGTAATAGACGTGACAACAATAATACACACAGCATCACTTAATTTGTAATTAGTAATAGACAGGACAGCAATAATACATACAGCATCACTTAATTTGTAATTAGTAATACATATTGCAGCAATAATACACACAGCATCGCTTAATTTGTAGTTAGTAATAACCATGACAGCACTAATACACACAGCATCACTTAATTTGAAATTAGTAATAGACATGACAGCAATAATACACACAGCATCATTTAATTTGTAATTAGTAATAGACATGGCAGCAATAATACACACAGCATCACTTAATTTGTAGTTAGTAATAGACATGACAGCAATAATACATACAGCATCACTTGATTTATAATTAGTAATAGATGTGACAACAATAATACACACAGCATCACTTAATTTGTAATTAGTAATAGACATGACAGCAATAATACACACAGCACCACTTAATTTATAATTAGTAATAGAAGTGACAGCAATAATACACACAGCATCATTTAATTTGTAATTAGTAATAGACATGACAGCAATAATGCACACAGCATCACGTAATTTATGATTAGTAATAGACGTGACAGCAATAATACACACATCATCACTTAATTTGTAATTAGTAATAGACGTGAAGCAATAATACACACACCATTACTTTATTTGCAATTAGTAATAGACATTACAGCAATAATACACACAGCATCACTTAATTTGTAATTAGTAATATACATGACAGCAATAATACAATCAACATCACTTAATTTGTAATTAGTAACAGGCATGTCAGCAATAATACACACAGCATCACTTAATTTATAATTAATAATAGACATGACAGCAATAATACACACAGTATCACTTAACTTGTAGTTAGCAATAGACGTGACAGCAGTAATGCACACAGCATCTCTTAATTTGTAGTTAGTAATAGACATGACAGCAATAATGCACACAGCATCACTTAATTTGTAATTTGTAATAGATGTGACAGCAATAATACACACAGCATCACTTAATTTGTAATTAGTAATAGACATGAAGCAACAATAAATGCACCATCACTTAATTTGTAATTAGTAATAGGCATGAAAGCAATAATACACACAGTATCACTTATTTTGCAATTAGTAATAGACAAGACAGCAATAATAGACACAGCATCACTTAATTTGTACTTAGTAATAGACGTGACAGCAATAATACACACAGCATCACTTAATTTGTAATTAGTAATAGACGTGAAAGCAATAATACACACACCATCACTTAATTTGTAATCAGTAATAGACATGATAGCAATAATACACACAGCAATACTTAATTTGTAGTCAGTAATAACCATGACAGCACTAATGCACACATCATCACTTAATTTGTAATTAGTAATAGACATGACAGCAATAATAGACACAGCATCACTTAATTTGTAATTAGTAATACACATGGCAGGAATAATACATGCAGCATCACTTAATTTGTAATTAGTAATAGACATGACAGCAATAATACACACAGCATCACTTAATTTGTAGTTAGTAAAAGACATGACAGCAATCATACACAGATCATCACAATTTGTAATTAGTAAAAGACATGACAGCAATAATACACAAAGCATCACTTAATATGTAATTATTAATAGACATGATAGCAATAATAGACACAGGATCACTTAATTTGTAATTAGTAATAGACGTGACAGCAATAATACACAGAGCATCACTTAATTTGTAATTAGTAATAGACTTGACAGCAATAATAGACACACCACTTAATTTTTAATTAGTAATAGACATGACAGAAATAATACAGACAGCATCACTTAATTTATAGTTAGTAATAGACATGACAGCAATAATACACACATCATCACAATTTGTAATTAGTAAAAGACATGACAGCAATAATACACAAAGCATCATTTAAATTGTAATTATTAATAGACTGACAGCAATAATAGACACATGATCACTTAATTTGTAATTAGTAATAGACGTGACAGCAATAATACACACAGCATCACTTAATTTGTAATTAGTAATACACATGGCAGCAATAATACACACATCATCACTGAATTTGTAATTAGTAATAGACATGACAGCAATAATACACACAGCATCACGTAATTTGCAGTTAGTAATAGACATGACAGCAATAATACACACCATCACTTAATCTGTAATTAGTAATACACAGGACAGCAAAAATACATAGAGCATCACTTAGTTTGTAATTAGTAATAGACATGACAGCAATAATAAACACAGCATCACTTAATTTGTAATTAGTAATAGACATGACAGCAATAATACGCACAGCATCACTTAATTTGAAATTAGTAATAAACATGACAGCAATAATACTCACAGCAACACTTAATTTGTAAATAGTAATAGACATGACAGCAATAATACATACAGCATCACTTAATTTGTAGTTAGTAATAGACATGACAGCAATAATACATACAGCATCACATAATTTGTAGTTAGTAATAACCATGACAGCACTAATACACAAAGCATCACTTAATTTGTAATTAGTAATAGACATGGCAGCAATAATACACACAGCATCACTTAATTTGTAATTAGTAACAGACATGACAGCAATAATACACACAGCATCACTTAATTTGTAGTTAGTAATAACCATGACAGCACTAATACACACAGCATCACTTAATTTGCAGTAAGTAATAGGCATGACAGCAATAATACACACAGCATCACTTAACTTGTAATTAGTAATAGACGTGACAACAATAATATACACATCACTTAATTTTTAAGTAGTAATAGATGTGACAGCAATAATACACGCAGCATTACTTAATTTGGAAATAGTAATAGACATGACAGCAATAATACACACAGCATCACTTAATTTATAATTAGTAATAGACGTGACAGCAATAATACACACAGCATTACTTAATTTGTAATTAGTAATAGACATGACAGCAATAATACACACAGCATCACTTAATTTATAATTAGTAATACATATCGCAGCAATAATACACACAGCATCACTTAATTTGTAGTTAGTAATAACCATGTCAGCACTAATACACACAGCATCACTTACGTTGTAGTTAGTAATAACCATGACAGCACTAATACACACAGCATCACTTAATTTGTAGTTAGTAATAGACATGACAGCAATAATACACACAGCATCACTTAATTTATAATTAGTAATAGACAAGACAGCAATAATAGACACAGCATCACTTAATTTGTAATTAGTAATAGACGTGACAGCAATAATACACACAGCATCACTTAATTTGTAATTAGTAATAGACGTGAAAGCAATAATACACACACCATCACTTAATTTATAATCAGTAATAGATATGACAGTAATAATACACACAGCGACACTTAATTTGTAGTTATTAATAACCATGAGAGCACTAATACACACAGCATCACTTAATTTGTAATTAGTAATAGACATGACAGCAATAATACACACAGCATCACTTAATTTGTAATTAGTAATAGACGTGAAAGCAATAATACACACAGTATCACTTAATTTGTAGTTAGTAATAACCATGACAGCGCTAATATACACAGCATCACTTACTTTGTAAGTAGTAATAGGCGTGACAGCAATAATACACACAGCATCAGTTAATTTGTAATTAGTAATAGACGTGAAAGCAATAATACACACACCATCACTTAATTTGTAATTAGTAATAGACATGACAGCAATAATACACACAGCAACACTTAATTTGCAGTTAGTAATAACCATGACAGCACTAATAAATGCACACATCACTTAATTTGTAATTAGTAATAGACATGACAGCAATAATAGACACAGCATCACTTAATTTGTAATTAGTAATACATAAGACAGCAATAATACACACAGCATCACTTAATTTGTAGTTAGTAATAATCATGACAGGACTAATACACACAGCATCACTTAATTTGTTATTAGTAATAGACATGACAACAATAATACACACAGCATCACTTAATTTGTAGTTAGTAATAAACATGACAGCAATAATACATACAGCATCACTTAATTTATAATTAGTAATAGACGTGACAACAATAATACACACAGCATCACTTAATTTGTAATTAGTAATAGACATGACAGCAATAATACACACAGCATCACTTAATTTGTAATTAGTAATACATATTGCAGCAATAATACACACAGCATCACTTAATATGTAGTTAGTAATAACCATGACAGCACTAATACACACAGCATCACTTAATTTGAAATTAGTAATAGACATGACAGCAATAATACACACAGCATCATTTAATTTGTAATTAATAATAGACATGGCAGCAATAATACACACAGCATCACTTAATTTGTAGTTAGTAATAGACATGACAGCAATAATACATACAGCATCACTTGATTTATAATTAGTAATAGATGTGACAACAATAATACACACAGCATCACTTAATTTGTAATTAGTAATAGACATGACAGCAATAATGCACACAGCATCACGTAATTTATGATTAGTAATAGATGTGACAGCAATAATACACACATCATCACTTAATTTGTAATTAGTAATAGACATTACAGCAATAATACACACATCATCACTTAATTTGTAATTAGTAATAGACATTACAGCAATAATACACACAGCATCACTTAATTTGTAATTAGTAATATACATGACAGCAATAATACACAGCATCACTTAATTTGTAATTAGTAATAGACGTGTCAGCAATAATACACACATCACTTAATTTATAATTAATAATAGACATGACAGCAATAATACACACAGCATCACTTAAATTGTAGTTAGTAATAGGCGTGACAGCAGTAATGCACCCAGCGTTTCTTAATTTGTAGTTAGTAATAGACATGACAGCAATAATACACAGCATCACTTAATTTGTAATTTGTAATAGATGTGACAGCAATAATACACACACCATCACTTAATTTGTAATTAGTAATAGACATGAAGCAATAATAAATGCACCATCACTTAATTTGTAATTAGTAATAGCCATGAAAGCAATAATACACACAGTATCACTTATTTTGCAATTAGTAATAGACAAGACAGCAATAATAGACACAGCATCACTTAATTTGTAATTAGTAATAGGCGTGACAGCAATAATACACACAGCATCACTTAATTTGTAATTAGTAATAGACGTGAAAGCAATAATACACACACCATCACTTAATTTGTAATCAGTAATAGACATGATAGCCATAATACACACAGCAACACTTAATTTGTAGTAATAACCATGACAGCACTAATGCACACATCATCGCTTAATTTGTAATTAGTAATAGACATGACAGCAATAATAGACACAGCATCACTTAATTTGTAATTAGTAATACACATGGCCGGAATAATACACAGCATCACTTAATTTGTAATTAGTAATAGACATTACAGCAATAATACACACAGCATCACTTAATTTGTAGTTAGCAACAGACATGACAGCAATCATACACAGATCATCACAATTTGTAATTAGTAAAAGACATGACAGCAATAATACACAAAGCATCACTTAATTTGTAATTATTAATAGAAATGACAGCAATAATAGACACAGGATCACTTAATTTGTAATTAGTAATAGACGTGACAGCAATAATACACAGAGCATCACTTAATTTGTAATTAGTAATAGACTTGACAGCAATAATAGACACACCACTTAATTTTTAATTAGTAATAGACATGACAGAAATAATACAGACAGCATCACTTAATTTGTAGTTAGTAATAGACATGACAGCAATAATACACACATCATCACAATTTGTAATTAGTAAAAGACATGACAGCAATAATGCACAAAGCATCATTTAAATTGTAATTATTAATAGACTGACAGCAATAATAGACACATGATCACTTAATTTGTAATTAGTAATAGATGACAGCAATAATACACACAGCATCACTTAATTTGTAATTAGTAATACACATGGCAGCAATAATACACACATCACTTAATTTGAAATTAGTAATAGACATGACAGCAATAATACACACAGCATCACGTAATTTGCAGTTAGTAATAGACATGACAGCAATAATACACACCATCCTTAATCTGTAATTTGTAATACACAGGACAGCAAAAATACACACAGCATCACTTAGTTTGTAATTAGTAATAGACATGACAGCAATAATAACCACAGCATCACTTAATTTGTAATTAGTAATAGACATGACAGCAATAATGCACACAGCATCACTTAATTTGAAATTAGTAATAAACATGACAGCAATAATACACACAGCATCACTTAATTTGTAGTTAGTAATAGACATGACAGCAATAATACATACAGCATCACTTAATTTATAATTAGTAATAGACGTGACAACAATAATACTCACAGCATCACTTATTTTGTAATTAGTAATAGACATGACAGCAATAATACACAGCATCACTTAATTTATAAGTAATAGATGTGACAGCATACACACAGCATAATTTAATTTGTAATTAGTAATAGACGTGAAGCAATAATAAATGCACCATCACTTAATTTGTAATTAGTAATAGACATGACAGCAATAATACACACAGTATCACATAATTTGTAATTAGTAATAGACAAGACAGTAATAATAGACACTGCATCACTTAATTTGTAATTAGTAATAGACGTGACAGCAATAATACACACAGCATCACTTAATTTGTAATTAGTAATAGACATGAAAGCAATAATACACACACCATAACTTAATTTGTAATCAGTAATAGACATGACAGCAATAATACACACAGCATCACTTAATTTATAATTAGTAATAGACATGACAGCAATAATACACATAGCATCACTTAACTTGTAATTAGTAATAGACGTGACAACAATAATATACACATCACTTAATTTTTAAGTAGTAATAGATGTGACAGCAATAATACACGCAGCATTACTTAATTTGGAAATAGTAATAGACATGACAGCAATAATACACACAGCATCACTTAATTTATAATTAGTAATAGACGTGACAGCAATAATACACACAGCATTACTTAATTTGTAATTAGTAATAGACATGACAGCAATAATACACACAGCATCACTTAATTTATAATTAGTAATACATATCGCAGCAATAATACACACAGCATCACTTAATTTGTAGTTAGTAATAACCATGTCAGCGCTAATACACACAGCAACACTTACGTTGTAGTTAGTAATAACCATGACAGCACTAATACACACAGCATCACTTAATTTGTAGTTAGTAATAGACATGACAGCAATAATACACACAGCATCACTTAATTTATAATTAGTAATAGACAAGACAGCAATAATACACACAGCATCACTTAATTTGTAATTAGTAATAGGCGTGACAGCAATAATACACACAGCATCACTTAATTTGTAATTAGTAATAGACGTGAAAGCAATAATACACACACCATCACTTAATTTATAATCAGTAATAGATATGACAGTAATAATACACACAGCGACACTTAATTTGTAGTTATTAATAACCATGAGAGCACTAATACACACAGCATCACTTAATTTGTAATTAGTAATAGACATGACAGCAATAATACACACAGCATCACTTAATTTGTAATTAGTAATAGACGTGAAAGCAATAATACACACAGTATCACTTAATTTGCAATTAGTAATAGACAAGACAGCAATAATAGACAAAGCATCACTTAATTTGTAAGTAGTAATAGACGTGACAGCAATAATACACACAGCATCACTTAATCTGTAATTAGTAATAGATGTGAAAGCAATAATACACACACCATCACTTAATTTGTAATCGGTAGAAGACATGACAGGAAATATACACACAGCAACACTTAATTTGTAGTTAGTAATAACCATGACAACACTAATGCACACAACATCGCTTAATTTGTAATTAGTAATAGACATGACAGCAATAATAGACACAGCATCACTTAATTTGTAATTAGTAATACATATTGCAGCAATAATACACACAGCATCACTTAATTTGTAGTAAGTAATAATCATGACAGGACTAATGCACACAGCATCACTTAATTTGTAATTAGTAATAGACATGACAACAATAATACACACAGCATCACTTAATTTGTAGTTAGTAATAAACATGACAGCAATAATACATACAGCATCACTTAATTTATAATTAGTAATAGACGTGACAACAATAATACACACAGCATCACTTAATTTGTAATTAGTAATAGACATGACAGCAATAATACACACAGCATCACTTAATTTGTAATTAGTAATACATATTGCAGCAATAATACACACAGCATCACTTAATATGTAGTTAGTAATAACCATGACAGCACTAATACACACAGCATCACTTAATTTGAAATTAGTAATAGACATGACAGCAATAATACACACAGCATCATTTAATTTGTAATTAATAATAGACATGGCAGCAATAATACACACAGCATCACTTAATTTGTAGTTAGTAATAGACATGACAGCAATAATACATACAGCATCACTTGATTTATAATTAGTAATAGATGTGACAACAATAATACACACAGCATCACTTAATTTGTAATTAGTAATAGACATGACAGCAATAATGCACACAGCATCACGTAATTTATGATTAGTAATAGATGTGACAGCAATAATACACACATCATCACTTAATTTGTAATTAGTAATAGACGTGAAGCAATAATACACACACCATTACTTAATTTGTAATTAGTAATAGACATTACAGCAATAATACACACAGCATCACTTAATTTGTAATTAGTAATATTCATGACAGCAATAATAGACGCAGCATCCCTTAATTTGTAATTAGTAATAGACGTGTCAGCAATAATACACACATCACTTAATTTATAATTAATAATAGACATGACAGCAATAATACACACAGTATCACTTAACTTGTAGTTAGCAATAGACGTGACAGCAGTAATGCACACAGCATCTCTTAATTTGTAGTTAGTAATAGACATGACAGCAATAATGCACACAGCATCACTTAATTTGTAATTTGTAATAGATGTGACAGCAATAATACACACACCATCACTTAATTTGTAATTAGTAATAGACATGAAGCAATAATAAATGCACCATCACTTAATTTGTAATTAGTAATAGCCATGAAAGCAATAATACACACAGTATCACTTATTTTGCAATTAGTAATAGACAAGACAGCAATAATAGACACAGCATCACTTAATTTGTACTTAGTAATAGACGTGACAGCAATAATACACACAGCATCACTTAATTTGTAATTAGTAATAGACGTGAAAGCAATAATACACACACCATCACTTAATTTGTAATCAGTAATAGACATGATAGCCATAATACACACAGCAACACTTAATTTGTAGTCAGTAATAACCATGACAGCACTAATGCACACATCATCGCAATTTGTAATTAGTAATAGACATGACAGCAATAATAGACACAGCATCACTTAATTTGTAATTAGTAATACACATGGCGGAATAATACACAGCATCACTTAATTTGTAATTAGTAATAGACATTACAGCAATAATACACACAGCATCACTTAATTTGTAGTTAGTAAAAGACATGACAGCAATCATACACAGATCATCACAATTTGTAATTAGTAAAGACATGACAGCAATAATACACAAAGCATCACTTAATTTGTAATTATTAATAGAAATGACAGCAATAATAGACACAGGATCACTTAATTTGTAATTAGTAATAGACGTGACAGCAATAATACACAGAGCATCACTTAATTTGTAATTAGTAATAGACTTGACAGCAATAATAGACACACCACTTAATTTTTAATTAGTAATAGACATGACAGAAATAATACAGACAGCATCACTTAATTTGTAGTTAGTAATAGACATGACAGCAATAATACACACATCATCACAATTTGTAATTAGTAAAAGACATGACAGCAATAATGCACAAAGCATCATTTAAATTGTAATTATTAATAGACTGACAGCAATAATAGACACATGATCACTTAATTTGTAATTAGTAATAGACGTGACAGCAATAATACACACAGCATCACTTAATTTGTAATTAGTAATACACATGGCAGCAATAATACACACATCATCACTTAATTTGAAATTAGTAATAGACATGACAGCAATAATACACACAGCATCACGTAATTTGCAGTTAGTAATAGACATGACAGCAATAATACACACCATCACTTAATCTGTAATTTGTAATACACAGGACAGCAAAAATACACACAGCATCACTTAGTTTGTAATTAGTAATAGACATGACAGCAATAATAACCACAGCATCACTTAATTTGTAATTAGTAATAGACATGACAGCAATAATGCACACAGCATCACTTAATTTGAAATTAGTAATAAACATGACAGCAATAATACACACAGCATCACTTAATTTGTAGTTAGTAATAGACATGACAGCAATAATACATACAGCATCACTTAATTTATAATTAGTAATAGACGTGACAACAATAATACTCACAGCATCACTTATTTTGTAATTAGTAATAGACATGACAGCAATAATACACACAGCATCACTTAATTTATAAGTAATAGATGTGACAGCAGTAATACACACAGCATAATTTAATTTGTAATTAGTAATAGACGTGAAGCAATAATAAATGCACCATCACTTAATTTGTAATTAGTAATAGACATGACAGCAATAATACACACAGTATCACATAATTTGTAATTAGTAATAGACAAGACAGTAATAATAGACACTGCATCACTTAATTTGTAATTAGTAATAGACGTGACAGCAATAATACACACAGCATCACTTAATTTGTAATTAGTAATAGACATGAAAGCAATAATACACACACCATAACTTAATTTGTAATCAGTAATAGACATGACAGCAATAATACACACAGCATCACTTAATTTATAATTAGTAATAGACATGACAGCAATAATACACATAGCATCACTTAATTTGTAATTGGTAATAGACATGACAGCAATAATACACAAAGCATCACTTAATATGTAATTATTAATAGACATGATAGCAATAATAGACACAGGATCACTTAATTTGTAATTAGTAATAGACGTGACAGCAATAATACACAGAGCATCACTTAATTTGTAATTAGTAATAGACTTGACAGCAATAATAGACACACCACTTAATTTTTAATTAGTAATAGACATGACAGAAATAATACAGACAGCATCACTTAATTTATAGTTAGTAATAGACATGACAGCAATAATACACACATCATCACAATTTGTAATTAGTAAAAGACATGACAGCAATAATACACAAAGCATCATTTAAATTGTAATTATTAATAGACTTACAGCAGTAATAGACACATGATCACTTAATTTGTAATTAGTAATAGACGTGACAGCAATAATACACACAGCATCACTTAATTTGTAATTAGTAATACACATGGCAGCAATAATACACACATCATCACTTAATTTGTAATTAGTAATAGACATGACAGCAATAATACACACAGCATCACGTAATTTGCAGTTAGTAATAGACATGACAGCAATAATACACACCATCACTTAATCTGTAATTAGTAATACACAGGACAGCAAAAATACACAGAGCATCCCTTAGTTTGTAATTAGTAATAGACATGACAGCAATAATAAACACAGCATCACTTAATTTGTAATTAGTAATAGACATGACAGCAATATCGCACAGCATCACTTAATTTGAAATTAGTAATAAACATGACAGCAATAATACACACAGCAACACTTAATTTGTAAATAGTAATAGACATGACAGCAATAATACATACAGCATCACTTAATTTGTAGTTAATAATAGACATGACAGCAATAATACATACAGCATCACATAATTTGTAGTTAGTAATAACCATGACAGCACTAATACACACAGCATCACTTAATTTGTAATTAGTAATAGACATGGCAGCAATAATACACACAGCATCACTTAATTTGTAATTAGTAACAGACATGACAGCAATAATACACACCGCATCACTTAATTTGTAGTTAGTAATAACCATGACAGCACTAATACACACAGCATCACTTAATTTGCAGTAAGTAATAGGCATGACAGCAATAATACACACAGCATCACTTAACTTGTAATTAGTAATAGACGTGACAACAATAATACACACATCACTTAATTTTTAAGTAGTAATAGATGTGACAGCAATAATACACGCAGCATTACTTAATTTAGAAATAGTAATAGACATGACAGCAATAATACACACAGCATCACTTAATTTATAATTAGTAATAGACGTGACAGCAATAATACACACAGCATTACTTAATTTGTAATTAGTAATAGACATGACAGCAATAATACACACAGCATCACTTAATTTATAATTAGTAATACATATCGCAGCAATAATACACACAGCATCACTTAATTTGTAGTTAGTAATAACCATGTCAGCACTAATACACACAGCATCACTTACGTTGTAGTTAGTAATAACCATGACAGCACTAATACACACAGCATCACTTAATTTGTAGTTAGTAACAGACATGACAGCAATAATACACACAGCATCACTTAATTTATAATTAGTAATAGACAAGACAGCAATAATAGACACAGCATCACTTAATTTGTAATTAGTAATAGACGTGACAGCAATAATACACACAGCATCACTTAATTTGTAATTAGTAATAGACGTGAAAGCAATAATACACACACCATCACTTAATTTATAATCAGTAAAAGATATGACAGTAATAATACACACAGCGACACTTAATTTGTAGTTATTAATAACCATGAGAGCACTAATACACACAGCATCACTTAATTTGTAATTAGTAATAGACATGACAGCAATAATACACACAGCATCACTTAATTTGTAATTAGTAATAGACGTGAAAGCAATAATACACACAGTATCACTTAATTTGCAATTAGTAATAGACAAGACAGCAATAATAGACAAAGCATCACTTAATTTGTAAGTAGTAATAGACGTGACAGCAATAATACACACAGCATCAGTTAATTTGTAATTAGTAATAGACGTGAAAGCAATAATACACACACCATCACTTAATTTGTAATCGGTAGTAGACATGACAGCAAATATACACACAGCAACACTTAATTTGCAGTTAGTAATAACCATGACAGCACTAATGCACACAACATCACTTAATTTGTAATTAGTAATAGACATGACAGCAATAATAGACACAGCATCACTTAATTTGTAATTAGTAATACATATTGCAGCAATAATACACACAGCATCACTTAATTTGTAGTTAGTAATAATCATGACAGGACTAATACACACAGCATCACTTAATTTGTTATTAGTAATAGACATGACAACAATAATACACACAGCATCACTTAATTTGTAGTTAGTAATAAACATGACAGCAATAATACATACAGCATCACTTAATTTATAATTAGTAATAGACGTGACAACAATAATACACACAGCATCACTTAATTTGTAATTAGTAATAGACATGACAGCAATAATACACACAGCATCACTTAATTTGTAATTAGTAATACATATTGCAGCAATAATACACACAGCATCGCTTAATTTGTAGTTAGTAATAACCATGACAGCACTAATACACACAGCATCACTTAATTTGAAATTAGTAATAGACATGACAGCAATAATACACACAGCATCATTTAATTTGTAATTAATAATAGACATGGCAGCAATAATACACACAGCATCACTTAATTTGTAGTTAGTAATAGACATGACAGCAATAATACATACAGCATCACTTGATTTATAATTAGTAATAGATGTGACAACAATAATACACACAGCATCACTTAATTTGTAATTAGTAATAGACATGACAGCAATAATGCACACAGCATCACGTAATTTATGATTAGTAATAGATGTGACAGCAATAATACACACATCATCACTTAATTTGTAATTAGTAATAGACGTGAAGCAATAATACACACACCATTACTTAATTTGTAATTAGTAATAGACATTACAGCAATAATACACACAGCATCACTTAATTTGTAATTAGTAATATTCATGACAGCAATAATAGACGCAGCATCCCTTAATTTGTAATTAGTAATAGACGTGTCAGCAATAATACACACATCACTTAATTTATAATTAATAATAGACATGACAGCTATAATACACACAGTATCACTTAAATTGTAGTTAGTAATAGACGTGACAGCAGTAATGCACCCAGCGTTTCTTAATTTGTAGTTAGTAATAGACATGACAGCAATAATGCACACAGCATCACTTAATTTGTAATTTGTAATAGATGTGACAGCAATAATACACACACCATCACTTAATTTGTAATTAGTAATAGACATGAAGCAATAATAAATGCACCATCACTTAATTTGTAATTAGTAATAGCCATGAAAGCAATAATACACACAGTATCACTTATTTTGCAATTAGTAATAGACAAGACAGCAATAATAGACACAGCATCACTTAATTTGTACTTAGTAATAGACGTGACAGCAATAATACACACAGCATCACTTAATTTGTAATTAGTAATAGACGTGAAAGCAATAATACACACACCATCACTTAATTTGTAATCAGTAATAGACATGATAGTCATAATACACACAGCAACACTTAATTTGTAGTCAGTAATAACCATGACAGCACTAATGCACACATCATCGCTTAATTTGTAATTAGTAATAGACATGACAGCAATAATAGACACAGCATCACTTAATTTGTAATTAGTAATACACATGGCCGGAATAATACACGCAGCATCACTTAATTTGTAATTAGTAATAGACATTACAGCAATAATACACACAGCATCACTTAATTTGTAGTTAGTAAAAGACATGACAGCAATCATACACAGATCATCACAATTTGTAATTAGTAAAAGACATGACAGCAATAATACACAAAGCATCACTTAATTTGTAATTATTAATAGAAATGACAGCAATAATAGACACAGGATCACTTAATTTGTAATTAGTAATAGACGTGACAGCAATAATACACAGAGCATCACTTAATTTGTAATTAGTAATAGACTTGACAGCAATAATAGACACACCACTTAATTTTTAATTAGTAATAGACATGACAGAAATAATACAGACAGCATCACTTAATTTGTAGTTAGTAATAGACATGACAGCAATAATACACACATCATCACAATTTGTAATTAGTAAAGACATGACAGCAATAATGCACAAAGCATCATTTAAATTGTAATTATTAATAGACTGACAGCAATAATAGACACATGATCACTTAATTTGTAATTAGTAATAGACGTGACAGCAATAATACACACAGCATCACTTAATTTGTAATTAGTAATACACATGGCAGCAATAATACACACATCATCACTTAATTTGAAATTAGTAATAGACATGACAGCAATAATACACACAGCATCACGTAATTTGCAGTTAGTAATAGACATGACAGCAATAATACACACCATCACTTAATCTGTAATTAGTAATACACAGGACAGCAAAAATACACACAGCATCACTTAGTTTGTAATTAGTAATAGACATGACAGCAATAATAAACACAGCATCACTTAATTTGTAATTAGTAATAGACATGACAGCAATAATGCACACAGCATCACTTAATTTGAAATTAGTAATAAACATGACAGCAATAATACACACAGCATCACTTAATTTGTAGTTAGTAATAGACATGACAGCAATAATACATACAGCATCACTTAATTTATAATTAGTAATAGACGTGACAACAATAATACTCACAGCATCACTTATTTTGTAATTAGTAATAGACATGACAGCAATAATACACACAGCATCACTTAATTTATAAGTAATAGATGTGACAGCAGTAATACACACAGCATAATTTAATTTGTAATTAGTAATAGACGTGAAGCAATAATAAATGCACCATCACTTAATTTGTAATTAGTAATAGACATGACAGCAATAATACACACAGTATCACATAATTTGTAATTAGTAATAGACAAGACAGTAATAATAGACACTGCATCACTTAATTTGTAATTAGTAATAGACATGACAGCAATAATACACACAGCATCACTTAATTTATAATTAGTAATAGACATGACAGCAATAATACATAGCATCACTTAATTTGTAATTGGTAATAGACATGACAGCAATAATACATACAGCATCACTTAATTTATAATTAGTAATAGACGTACCAGCAATAATACACACGGCATCACTTAATTTCAAATTAGTAATAGACATGACAGCAATAATACACACAGCATCACTTAATTTATAATTAGTAATAAACATGACAGCAATAATACACACATCATCACTTAATTTGTAATTAGTAATAGATGTGAAGCAATAATACACACACCATTACTTAATTTGTAATTAGTAATAGGCATGACAGCAATAATACACACAGCATTATTTAATTTGTAATTAGTAATAGACATGACAGCATTAATAGACACAGCATCACTTAATTTGTTATTAGTAATAGACGTGACAGCAATAATACTCACAGCATCACTTAATTTGTAATTAG
Organism: Protopterus annectens; assembly: GCF_019279795.1. Taxonomy (NCBI): domain Eukaryota; kingdom Metazoa; phylum Chordata; order Ceratodontiformes; family Protopteridae; genus Protopterus; species Protopterus annectens. The sequence continues at coordinate 79,275,545 of NC_056750.1, forward strand.
TAATAGATGTGACAGGAATAATACACACAGTATCACTTAACTTGTAGTTAGTAGTAGACATGACAGCAATAACGCACACAGCATCTCTTAATTTGTAGTTAGTAATAGACATGACAGCAATAATGCACACAGCATCACTTAATTTGTAATTAGTAATAGACATGACAGTAATAATACACAGGTCACTTAATTTGTAATTAGTAATACACATGTCAGCAATAATACACACACCATCACTTAATTTGTAATCAGTAATAGACATGACAGCAATAATACACACAGCAACACTTAATTTGTAGTTAGTAATAACCATGACAGCACTAATGCACACAACATCGCTTAATTTGTAATTAGTAATAGACATGACAGCAATAATAGACACAGCATCACTTAATTTTTAATTAGTAATACATATCACAGCAATAATACACACAGCATCACTTCATTTGTAGTTAGTAATAACCATGACAGCACTAATACACACAGCATCGCTTAATTTGTAATTAGTAATAGACATGACAGCAGTAATACACACAGCATCACATAATTTGTAGTTAGTAATAGACATGACAGCAATAATACATACAGCATCACTTAATTTATAATTAGTAATGGACGTGACAACAAAAATACACACAGCATCACTTAATTTGTAATTAGTAATAGACATGGCAGCAACAATACACACAGCATCACTTAATTTATAATTAGTAAAAGACGTGACAGCAATAATACACACAGCATCACTTAATTTATAATTAGTAATAGACATGACAGCAATAATACACACAGCATCACTTAATTTATAATTAGTAATAGACATGACAGCAATAATACACACATCATCACTTAATTTGTAATTAGTAATAGATGTGAAGCTATAATACACACACCATTACCTAATTTGTGATTAGTAATAGGCATGACAGCAATAATACACACAGCATCATTTAATTTGTTATTAGTAATAGACGTGACAGCAATGATACACACAGCATCACTTAATTTGTAGTTAATAATAGATGTGACAGCAATAATACACACAGTATCACTTAACTTATAGTTTGTAGTAGATGTGACAGCAATAACGCACACAGCATCTCTTAATTTGTATTTAGTAATAGACATGACAGCAATAATGCACACAGCATCACTTAATTTGTAATTAGTAATAGACGTGACAGTAATAATACACAGGTCACTTAATTTGTAATTAGTAATACACATGACAGCAATAATACACACACCATCACTTAATTTGTAATCAGTAATAGACATGACAGCAATAATACACACAGCAACACTTAATTTGTACTTAGTAATAACCATGACAGCACTAATACACACAGCATCGCTTAATTTGTAATTAGTAATAGACATGACAGCAGTAATACACACAGCATCACTTAATTTGAAATTAGTAATACATATTGCAGCAATAATACACACAGCATCACTTAATTTGTAGTTAGTAATAACCATGACAGCACTAATACACACAGCATCGCTTAGTTTGTAATTAGTAATAGACATGACAGCAGTAATACACACAGCATCCCTTAATTTGTAGTTAGTAATAGACATGACTGCAATAATACATACAGCATCACTTAATTTATAATTAGTAATAGACGTGACAACCAAAATACATACAGCATCACTTAATTTGTAATTAGAAAAAATCCAAAAAGCACACAAAACTGGACACTGCTGATACCTCAAAACCTCCTTGTTTATTAAAACAACAAACAGCAAACATAAGATGAGCGCTTTCGGGCCACTGCCCTTCATCAGACAAAGCATCTCACACAAACTAAACATTTAAAAATGCATATTATCCAATGGGAAGCTAGTAAAAAACCCGCCTATTCTTAAGGGCGGGCTTCATGGGAATGACATCATTGAGTCCCGGGCTCCTATGTGCCATTAACTCAATAATCCATCTGGATTCGGCTAACTCAGTTAGTTGTTTGATATCACCCCCTCTATTACCCAACTTCACATTTACTATCACCCTGAATTTAAAACTATGCGTAGGGTTAACTTCCAAGTGTCTAAACAGTGCATTACGTGTGTCCCCATTCCTGATGGATGAAAGGTGCTGTAGAATCCTCACTTTAAACATGCAGTTGGTCTTGCCTACATAAAAGCATGTGCAGGACTGGCACTCTGCCAGATAAACCACATCAGTGGTCCTGCATGTAGCTCTTCCCTTTAGATCAAATAGCCTGCCTGTCAATGGGTGCTTAAAAACATTCCTACTGTCAATGTGATCGCACGCCTTACAAAACCCACAAGGAAAAGTACCCTGTGTCATGATCAAATTGCTCATGGTGGTGATAACCTTATCCTTACATAACAAGTCTTTCAAGTTCTTATTTCTCTTATACCTAAAGATAGGTTTATTTCCTACAATACTCTTCAAGTTGACATCACTAGTCAGGATGTTCCAATTCCTGCGGATGAGATCACATACATCTCTTATATTACTGCCATAAGTCAACGTTAACCTAGGGTCACCCTCATTAACCCTGCTGTGTTGACCACCTGTATGCGCTTCAGTAGCCTTCAGCCACGGTTTATATCTGTTCCTTCTGTAACCTTTGCTGCTTTCCACCACATTATCCACCATATTACTATCATAACCCCTAGCATGAAAACAATCCCTCAAAGTATCCACTTCCTTTTCAAAAAGTGTATCATCTTCTACAACCGCGGAGGTTAGTGCACAAGGGTCCAATACATCTCCTGGGCCTTTAACCAACCTGCGGGATGTTCCGTTGTGTAATGAGACCTCTGTTCCTCACATGAGGGACTCTGCCGCTATCGTAGATCCACTGTTCATTGATTCTGTACGAGAGTCCGTTGATTTGGCTCTTGACACGGATACTGTTGATAAAGGGGCTTCTGTTCAACTGTCAACATGACAGCAATAATACACACAGCAACACTTAATTTGTACTTAGTAATAACCATGACAGCACTAATGCACACAACATCGCTTAATTTGTAATTAGTAATAGACATGACAGCAGTAATACACACAGCATCACTTAATTTGTAATTAGTAATACATATTGCAGCAATAATACACACAGCAACACTTAATTTGTAGTTAGTAATAACCATGACAGCACTAATGCACACAGCATCGCTTAATTTGTAATTAGTAATAGACATGACAGCAATAATAGACACAGCATCGCTTAATTTGTAATTAGTAATACATATCGCAGCAATAATACACACAGCATCACTTAATTTGTAGTTAGTAATAACCATGTCAGCGCTAATACACACAGCATCACTTACGTTGTAGTTAGTAATAACCATGACAGCACTAATACACACAGCATCACTTAATTTGTAGTTAGTAATAGACATGACAGCAATAATACACACAGCATCACTTAATTTATAATTAGTAATAGACAAGACAGCAATAATAGACACAGCATCACTTAATTTGTAATTAGTAATAGACGTGACAGCAATAATACACACAGCATCACTTAATTTGTAATTAGTAATAGACGTGAAAGCAATAATACACACACCATCACTTAATTTATAATCAGTAATAGATATGACAGTAATAATACACACAGCGATACTTAATTTGTAGTTATTAATAACCATGAGAGCACTAATACACACAGCATCACTTAATTTGTAATTAGTAATAGACATGACAGCAATAATACACACAGCATCACTTAATTTGTAATTAGTAATAGACGTGAAAGCAATAATACACACAGTATCACTTAATTTGCAATTAGTAATAGACAAGACAGCAATAATAGACAAAGCATCACTTAATTTGTAAGTAGTAATAGACGTGACAGCAATAATACACACAGCATCAGTTAATTTGTAATTAGTAATAGACGTGAAAGCAATAATACACACACCATCACTTAATTTGTAATCGGTAGTAGACATGACAGCAAATATACACACAGCAACACTTAATTTGCAGTTAGTAATAACCATGACAGCACTAATGCACACAACATCACTTAATTTGTAATTAGTAATAGACATGACAGCAATAATAGACACAGCATCACTTAATTTGTAATTAGTAATACATATTGCAGCAATAATACACACAGCATCACTTAATTTGTAGTTAGTAATAATCATGACAGGACTAATACACACAGCATCACTTAATTTGTTATTAGTAATAGACATGACAACAATAATACACACAGCATCACTTAATTTGTAGTTAGTAATAAACATGACAGCAATAATACATACAGCATCACTTAATTTATAATTAGTAATAGACGTGACAACAATAATACACACAGCATCACTTAATTTGTAATTAGTAATAGACATGACAGCAATAATACACACAGCATCACTTAATTTGTAATTAGTAATACATATTGCAGCAATAATACACACAGCATCACTTAATTTGTAGTTAGTAATAACCATGACAGCACTAATACACACAGCATCACTTAATTTGAAATTAGTAATAGACATGACAGCAATAATACACACAGCATCATTTAATTTGTAATTAATAATAGACATGGCAGCAATAATACACACAGCATCACTTAATTTGTAGTTAGTAATAGACATGACAGCAATAATACATACAGCATCACTTGATTTATAATTAGTAATAGATGTGACAACAATAATACACACAGCATCACTTAATTTGTAATTAGTAATAGACATGACAGCAATAATGCACACAGCATCACGTAATTTATGATTAGTAATAGACGTGACAGCAATAATACACACATCATCACTTAATTTGTAATTAGTAATAGACGTGAAGCAATAATACACACACCATTACTTAATTTGTAATTAGTAATAGACATTACAGCAATAATACACACAGCATCACTTAATTTGTAATTAGTTATATTCATGACAGCAATAATAGACGCAGCATCCCTTAATTTGTAATTAGTAATAGACGTGTCAGCAATAATACACACATCACTTAATTTATAATTAATAATAGACATGACAGCAATAATACACACAGTATCACTTAAATTGTAGTTAGTAATAGACGTGACAGCAGTAATGCACCCAGCGTTTCTTAATTTGTAGTTAGTAATAGACATGACAGCAATAATGCACACAGCATCACTTAATTTGTAATTTGTAATAGATGTGACAGCAATAATACACACACCATCACTTAATTTGTAATTAGTAATAGACATGAAGCAATAATAAATGCACCATCACTTAATTTGTAATTAGTAATAGCCATGAAAGCAATAATACACACAGTATCACTTATTTTGCAATTAGTAATAGACAAGACAGCAATAATAGACACAGCATCACTTAATTTGTACTTAGTAATAGACGTGACAGCAATAATACACACAGCATCACTTAATTTGTAATTAGTAATAGACGTGAAAGCAATAATACACACACCATCACTTAATTTGTAATCAGTAATAGACATGATAGCAATAATACACACAGCAACACTTAATTTGTAGTCAGTAATAACCATGACAGCACTAATGCACACATCATCGCTTAATTTGTAATTAGTAATAGACATGACAGCAATAATACACACAGCATCACTTAATTTGTAATTAGTAATACATATTGCAGCAATAATACACACAGCATCACTTAATTTGTAGTTAGTAATAACCATGACAGCACTAATACACACAGCATCACTTAATTTGAAATTAGTAATAGGCATGACAGCAATAATACACACAGCATCATTTAATTTGTAATTAATAATAGACATGGCAGCAATAATACACACAGCATCACTTAATTTGTAGTTAGTAATAGACATGACAGCAATAATACATACAGCATCACTTGATTTATAATTAGTAATAGATGTGACAACAATAATACACACAGCATCACTTAATTTGTAATTAGTAATAGACATGACAGCAATAATGCACACAGCATCACGTAATTTATGATTAGTAATAGACGTGACAGCAATAATACACACATCATCACTTAATTTGTAATTAGTAATAGACGTGAAGCAATAATACACACACCATTACTTAATTTGTAATTAGTAATAGACATTACAGCAATAATACACACAGCATCACTTAATTTGTAATTAGTAATATTCATGACAGCAATAATAGACGCAGCATCCCTTAATTTGTAATTAGTAATAGACGTGTCAGCAATAATACACACATCACTTAATTTATAATTAATAATAGACATGACAGCAATAATACACACAGTATCACTTAAATATTAGTTAGTAATAGACGTGACAGCAGTAATGCACCCAGCGTTTCTTAATTTGTAGTTAGTAATAGACATGACAGCAATAATGCACACAGCATCACTTAATTTGTAATTTGTAATAGATGTGACAGCAATAATACACACACCATCACTTAATTTGTAATTAGTAATAGACATGAAGCAATAATAAATGCACCATCACTTAATTTGTAATTAGTAATAGCCATGAAAGCAATAATACACACAGTATCACTTATTTTGCAATTAGTAATAGACAAGACAGCAATAATAGACACAGCATCACTTAATTTGTACTTAGTAATAGACGTGACAGCAATAATACACACAGCATCACTTAATTTGTAATTAGTAATAGACGTGAAAGCAATAATACACACACCATCACTTAATTTGTAATCAGTAATAGACATGATAGCAATAATACACACAGCAACACTTAATTTGTAGTCAGTAATAACCATGACAGCACTAATGCACACATCATCGCTTAATTTGTAATTAGTAATAGACATGACAGCAATAATAGACACAGCATCACTTAATTTGTAATTAGTAATACACATGGCAGGAATAATACACGCAGCATCACTTAATTTGTAATTAGTAATAGACATTACAGCAATAATACACACAGCATCACTTAATTTGTAGTTAGTAAAAGACATGACAGCAATCATACACAGATCATCACAATTTGTAATTAGTAAAAGACATGACAGCAATAATACACAAAGCATCACTTAATTTGTAATTATTAATAGACATGACAGCAATAATAGACACAGGATCATTTAATTTGTAATTAGTAATAGACGTGACAGCAATAATACACAGAGCATCACTTAATTTGTAATTAGTAATAGACTTGACAGCAATAATAGACACACCACTTAATTTTTAATTAGTAATAGACATGACAGAAATAATACAGACAGCATCACTTAATTTGTAGTTAGTAATAGACATGACAGCAATAATACACACATCATCACAATTTGTAATTAGTAAAAGACATGACAGCAATAATGCACAAAGCATCATTTAAATTGTAATTATTAATAGACTGACAGCAATAATAGACACATGATCACTTAATTTGTAATTAGTAATAGACGTGACAGCAATAATACACACAGCATCACTTAATTTGTAATTAGTAATACACATGGCAGCAATAATACACACATCATCACTTAATTTGAAATTAGTAATAGACATGACAGCAATAATACACACAGCATCACGTAATTTGCAGTTAGTAATAGACATGACAGCAATAATACACACCATCACTTAATCTGTAATTAGTAATACACAGGACAGCAAAAATACACACAGCATCACTTAGTTTGTAATTAGTAATAGACATGACAGCAATAATAAACACAGCATCACTTAATTTGTAATTAGTAATAGACATGACAGCAATAATGCACACAGCATCACTTAATTTGAAATTAGTAATAAACATGACAGCAATAATACACACAGCATCACTTAATTTGTAGTTAGTAATAGACATGACAGCAATAATACATACAGCATCACTTAATTTATAATTAGTAATAGACGTGACAACAATAATACTCACAGCATCACTTAATTTGTAATTAGTAATAGACATGACAGCAATAATACACACAGCATCACTTAATTTATAAGTAATAGATGTGACAGCAGTAATACACACAGCATAATTTAATTTGTAATTAGTAATAGACGTGAAGCAATAATAAATGCACCATCACTTAATTTGTAATTAGTAATAGACATGACAGCAATAATACACACAGTATCACATAATTTGTAATTAGTAATAGACAAGACAGTAATAATAGACACTGCATCACTTAATTTGTAATTAGTAATAGACGTGACAGCAATAATACACACAGCATCACTTAATTTGTAATTAGTAATAGACGTGAAAGCAATAATACACACACCATAACTTAATTTGTAATCAGTAATAGACATGACAGCAATAATACACACAGCATCACTTAATTTATAATTAGTAATAGACATGACAGCAATAATACACATAGCATCACTTAATTTGTAATTGGTAATAGACATGACAGCAATAATACATACAGCATCACTTAATTTATAATTAGTAATAGACGTACCAGCAATAATACACACGGCATCACTTAATTTCAAATTAGTAATAGACATGACAGCAATAATACACACAGCATCACTTAATTTATAATTAGTAATAAACATGACAGCAATAATACACACATCATCACTTAATTTGTAATTAGTAATAGATGTGAAGCAATAATACACACACCATTACTTAATTTGTAATTAGTAATAGGCATGACAGCAATAATACACGCAGCATTATTTAATTTGTAATTAGTAATAGACATGACAGCATTAATAGACACAGCATCACTTAATTTGTTATTAGTAATAGACGTGACAGCAATAATACTCACAGCATCACTTAATTTGTAATTAGTAATAGATGTGACAGGAATAATACACACAGTATCACTTAACTTGTAGTTAGTAGTAGACATGACAGCAATAACGCACACAGCATCTCTTAATTTGTAGTTAGTAATAGACATGACAGCAATAATGCACACAGCATCACTTTATTTGTAATTAGTAATAGACATGACAGTAATAATACACAGGTCACTTAATTTGTAATTAGTAATACACATGTCAGCAATAATACACACACCATCACTTAATTTGTAATCAGTAATAGACATGACAGCAATAATACACACAGCAACACTTAATTTGTAGTTAGTAATAACCATGACAGCACTAATGCACACAACATCGCTTAATTTGTAATTAGTAATAGACATGACAGCAATAATAGACACAGCATCACTTAATTTTTAATTAGTAATACATATCACAGCAATAATACACACAGCATCACTTCATTTGTAGTTAGTAATAACCATGACAGCACTAATACACACAGCATCGCTTAATTTGTAATTAGTAATAGACATGACAGCAGTAATACACACAGCATCACATAATTTGTAGTTAGTAATAGACATGACAGCAATAATACATACAGCATCACTTAATTTATAATTAGTAATGGACGTGACAACAAAAATACACACAGCATCACTTAATTTGTAATTAGTAATAGACATGGCAGCAACAATACACACAGCATCACTTAATTTATAATTAGTAAAAGACGTGACAGCAATAATACACACAGCATCACTTAATTTATAATTAGTAATAGACATGACAGCAATATTACACACAGCATCACTTAATTTATAATTAGTAATAGACATGACAGCAATAATACACACATCATCACTTAATTTGTAATTAGTAATAGATGTGAAGCTATAATACACACACCATTACCTAATTTGTGATTAGTAATAGGCATGACAGCAATAATACACACAGCATCATTTAATTTGTTATTAGTAATAGACGTGACAGCAATGATACACACAGCATCACTTAATTTGTAGTTAATAATAGATGTGACAGCAATAATACACACAGTATCACTTAACTTATAGTTTGTAGTAGATGTGACAGCAATAACGCACACAGCATCTCTTAATTTGTATTTAGTAATAGACATGACAGCAATAATGCACACAGCATCACTTAATTTGTAATTAGTAATAGACGTGACAGTAATAATACACAGGTCACTTAATTTGTAATTAGTAATACACATGACAGCAATAATACACACACCATCACTTAATTTGTAATCAGTAATAGACATGACAGCAATAATACACACAGCAACACTTAATTTGTTCTTAGTAATAACCATGACAGCACTAATGCACACAGCATCGCTTAATTTGTAATTAGTAATAGACATGACAGCAGTAATACACACAGCATCACTTAATTTGAAATTAGTAATACATATTGCAGCAATAATACACACAGCATCACTTAATTTGTAGTTAGTAATAACCATGACAGCACTAATACACACAGCATCGCTTAGTTTGTAATTAGTAATAGACATGACAGCAGTAATACACACAGCATCCCTTAATTTGTAGTTAGTAATAGACATGACTGCAATAATACATACAGCATCACTTAATTTATAATTAGTAATAGACGTGACAACAAAAATACATACAGCATCACTTAATTTGTAATTAGAAAAAATCCAAAAAGCACACAAAACTGGACACTGCTGATACCTCAAAACCTCCTTGTTTATTAAAACAACAAACAGCAAACATAAGATGAGCACTTTCGGGCCACTGCCCTTCATCAGACAAAGCATCTCACACAAACTAAACATTTAAAAATGCATATTATCCAATGGGAAGCTAGTAAAAAACCCGCCTATTCTTAAGGGTGGGCTTCATGGGAATGACATCATTGAGTCCCGGGCTCCTATGTGCCATTAACTCAATAATCCATCTGGATTCGGCTAACTCAGTTAGTTGTTTGATATCACCCCCCTCTATTACCCAACTTCACATTTACTATCACCCTGAATTTAAAACTATGCGTAGGGTTAACTTCCAAGTGTCTAAACAGTGCATTACGTGTGTCCCCATTCCTGATGGATGAAAGGTGCTGTAGAATCCTCACTTTAAACATGCAGTTGGTCTTGCCTACATAAAAGCATGTGCAGGACTGGCACTCTGCCAGATAAACCACATCAGTGGTCCTGCATGTAGCTCTTCCCTTTAGATCAAATAGCCTGCCTGTCAATGGGTGCTTAAAAACATTCCTACTGTCAATGTGATCACACGCCTTACAAAACCCACAAGGAAAAGTACCCTGTGTCATGATCAAATTGCTCATGGTGGTGATAACCTTATCCTTACATAACAAGTCTTTCAAGTTCTTATTTCTCTTATACCTAAAGATAGGTTTATTTCCTACAATACTCTTCAAATTGACATCACTGGTCAGGATGTTCCAATTCCTGTGGATGAGATCACATACATCTCTTATATTACTGCCATAAGTCAACGTTAACCTAGGGTCACCCTCATTAACCCTGCTGTGTTGACCACCTGTATGCGCTTCAGTAGCCTTCAGCCACGGTTTATATCTGTTCCTTCTGTAACCTTTGCTGCTTTCCACCACATTATCCACCATATTACTATCATAACCCCTAGCATGAAAACAATCCCTCAAATTATCCACTTCCTTTTCAAAAAGTGTATCATCTTCTACAACCGCGGAGGTTAGTGCACAAGGGTCCAATACATCTCCTGGGCCTTTAACCAACCTGCGGGATGTTCCGTTGTGTAATGAGACCTCTGTTCCTCACATGAGGGACTCTGCCGCTATCGTAGATCCACTGTTCATTGATTCTGTACGAGAGTCCGTTGATTTGGCTCTTGACACGGATACTGTTGATAAAGGGGCTTCTGTTCATCTGTCAACATGACAGCAATAATACACACAGCAACACTTAATTTGTACTTAGTAATAACCATGACAGCACTAATGCACACAACATCGCTTAATTTGTAATTAGTAATAGACATGACAGCAGTAATACACACAGCATCACTTAATTTGTAATTAGTAATACATATTGCAGCAATAATACACACAGCAACACTTAATTTGTAGTTAGTAATAACCATGACAGCACTAATGCACACAGCATCGCTTAATTTGTAATTAGTAATAGACATGACAGCAATAATAGACACAGCATCGCTTAATTTGTAATTAGTAATACATATTGTAGCAATAATACACACAGAATCACTTAATTTGTAGTTAGTAATAACCATGACAGCACTAATACACACAGCATCGCTTAATTTGTAATTAGTAATAGACATGACAGCAGTAATACACACAACATCATTTAATTTGTAATTAGTAATAGACATGACAGCAATAATGCACAAAGCATCACTTAATTTGTAGTTAGTAATAGACATGACAGCAATAATACACACAGCAACACTTAATTTGTAAGTAGTAATAGACATGACAGCAATAATACACACAGCAGCACTTAATTTATAATTAGTAATAGACGTGACAGCAATAATACACACAGCATCACTTAATTTGTAATTAGTAATAGACATGACAGCAATAATACACACAGCATCACTTAATTTATAATTAGTAATAGACGTGACAGCAGTAATACACACATCATCACTTAATTTGTAATTAGTAATAGACATGACAGCAATAATACACACAGCATCACTTAATTTATAATTAGTAATAGACGTGACAGCAGTAATACACACATCATCACTTAATTTATAATTAGTAATAGGCATGACAGCAGTAATACACACATCATCACTTAATTTGTAATTAGTAATAGACATGACAGCAATAATACACACAGCATCACTTAATTTATAATTAGTAATAGACGTGACAGCAATAATACACACAGCATCACTTAATTTATAATTAGTAATAGGCATGACAGCAATAATAGGTTCATAGGTTCATAAGTTCATACTAGGCTATCTGCCCTAGGGCATTTATAAGCCTAGCCAGAGTGTGTTTGGCTTTCACCACCCATTTTAAATTAATTTTGCTATGCCCTTTTTCGAGGTTAGTATACTGTGCCTCTGTCTAACAGTGACACAGATGTGATACCCGGGGTAAAGCTACGATCTCCCATCCACTCATCAAGATTCCTCTTGAAGAGAGTCAATGAGGGACTCTGCCTAACCTGGACTGGGATTTTATTCCAGAGTGAAGGGAGCCTCTGGGTTATGAATCTGTCCCTCCAGCATGTCCTATTTATTTCAGTGCTGAGGTTCAAGTCTCTCAAGCGCATAGCTCGATAGGATTTGGATTTTCTGAGGTGCAGCATGTCCATTAATTCCGGGTTGGACATGGCTTTATACGTCAGGCACAGATCGCCTCTGAGCAGGCAGTATGCCACTGAGTAGAGCTGGAGTTTCTTTAACCGGGCAGCATATGGCATCTGTTTGAGCCCTATGATCCTCTTGGTGATGTACTTTTGGTGTCTTTCCAGTTGCTGCAGGTGTCTGGTAAGGTACATCCCGAAAGGGGCATTGTACTCAATTATGGGCCTGGTGAGGGATGAGTAAAGAGGCACGATGACCTCCCCTGATCTAGATGTGAATCCCTTCATGATTAGGTGGGCTATATAAAATGTTTTTCTAACCACTTTGGCCACGTGGTTTTCAAATGAGAGATTGCTATCAACTTGGGTCCCCAGGTCCCTAATTACTTCTTCTGTACTTAATGGATTACCATCTATGTGGTAATTTGTGGGCACTTTGTTTTTGCCAAAGGGGATGACTATACACTTTTTGGCATTTAGCTTGAGGCCATGGCTCTGGCACCAGTTGTCTGTTTTTATGAGGCCCTTTTGGAGGATGCTTGTGTCGCCTGGAGAGTCGATTATGGCACCCAGTTTGCAGTCATCTGCGAACTTAGTCAGCCACAGTCCTTCCATGTTGGCCTGTACCTCAGAGAAATATATACCGAACAAGAGAGGTCCCAGGACTGAGCCTTGTGGGACGCCACTTGTAACTGGTTTGGAGTCTGACATGGCTCCAGCAATTCTAACCATGTGGGTTCTGTCCTTGAGCCAGTTTGCAACCCATCTAGTGACATAGGGGTTTATATTTAAGCTGGTGAGCTTATCTATAATGCCCAAGTGCGGTATTGTATCAAAGGCTTTTGCGAGGTCCAGGTAGGCTGTGTGGACCACCTTCCCCTCGTCAATGGCCTTGGTGACTGTTTCAAAGAAATCAACCAGGTTTAAGAGGCAGGATCTGCCCTTAACCAAGCCGAACTGGGTAGGATCCAGTGTCTGTAGGTCCCCAATATCTTTATTTATGAGGTCCATGATGATCCTTTCCATAGCTTTGCAGACCAAGATAGTCAGGCTTATGGGGCAATAGTTTCCAGGATCCATTGAGGCACCACGTTTGTGGAGAGGGACCACTGTTGCTGTAGGCCACTCTTTGGGTACATATCCTGTAGTAAGGCTGAGGTTGAACAGTAGCTTTATGTTTGGGTTTAGCTCTTCTTGGAGTTCATGTAGGATGCAGCCTGGGACACCGTCTGGTCCCATTGATGCTGTGTTTTTTGCTTTGGAGAGGGCAGCTCTTACCTGAGCATCTGAGATGTCAGGGGGGCAGCACTCTGCTGGGATAAATATTTGCCCTTTTGGTGGGGGGGGAGAAGTTTGCGCTGAACCTGTCAGCTAGGATGTTGGCAATGTCTGTGGGTTCGGTGTATTTTTTGTCATTTTGGACTAAATCTGAGCATATCTGGGAATTCCCACCCAGGTTTCTAACATAACTAAAGAAAGCCTTGTGATTATCCTTAGTGTCCTGTGCAATTTTTCTCTCGAAGCTGGCTTTAGATGATTTTATGAGTGCCCGTAGTTTTTTGCTAATACTGATCAGAGATGCCTTCCAGTTTTGGGATTTTGCTCTATCATGTAGTAGCTTCTTCCTTCTATTGTATAGTTTGTTTATGGCTGGGGTCCACCAGACAGGACATCTGCCTTTGGAGGTCTGGGTCTTGGTTTTATTTGGGATTGCATGATCCATGCATTCCTGAAGGTGTTCATAGAATGCGTTTATAAAGGATTCTGCAGTCTGGGCCATATTTTCCACAGGCCCGGGAGCTTTGAAGGATTCCACCTCTGTTTTGAGGAGTGTGAAATTTGCTTTAGAGAAGTTTTTCACTGTGGTTTACAGGGCAGGGGGTGGAGTCGGGATGTGAATATCCAGGGAGATTAGTTTATGGTCTGATCTTACCAGTGAGGGATACACTTCTGGTCTGGAGCATAGAGTCCCCATGTTGATGATGATCAGATCCAGTATGTTTTCCCCTCTTGTGGGAGTGGTAACAAGTTGTTCCATAGCATTTGAGTTTATAAATTCTAGGAACCTTTGGGCTAGGGTGTTGGAGATAGAGTAATGCTCCCAGTCTATGTTTGGGTAGTTGAAGTCACCCAATATAATGGTGTTTGGAGAGACCTTCATATTTTCCAGTGTTCTCAGGAAGGCCGAGTGGGGTTCCTGGGTTTGGGAGGGTGGTCTGTAGCAGGCTATAGACTGGAAGGCAGTTTTACCCACTGTTAGTTGCACATGGATAGTCTCTGATGCTTCATGCTGTGCCACCAACCTGGAGGTGTGGGTATCTTTGAGAAATATTGATACTCCCCCTCCTTTTGTGGTTCGGTCCAAGTTTTGGGGCCGAAAAACATGGTATGAGGTATAACCTGGTAGTGCTGGGGTGCTCTCGGGAGCCTTAAACCAGGTTTCTATTACTGCACAGATATCGATGTTCTCCATGCTAAGGAGAGTTTCAAATGCGTGCATTTTCAGGTTTAGACTTCTGGCATTGAGTAGCATTAATCTTAGTTTCTTATCCCTTGTGATACCTATGGAGGTGGGTTTGTCTTTTGAGCCTTGCCTAAAAAAGGCACTATGGGGTAGCAAGAGCCTTTGCCAATATCCAAAAGCCCAGGGGTGACAGGTGCAAGCCGTCCCTAGTGAAGCATCGTGGCTTGTTGAGCATGTCATCCCAGGCTGACAGGCATTGGATCCCCTTTGAATGACACCACTACTTAAGCCAATTGTTGAAATTGATCATCTTGTCTTCATATTGTGGCATCATTCTTGGTGAGGGTAAGATGCTACTCAAGGTCAGGGTCATACCGGCCTGGGCTACATGCTCAGAGAGCTCCTCTATGTCTCTTTTCATGTAGTCCAGGGAGGTACGTCTCAGGTCATTCACACCAGCATGGACAATGACTGAGTCATATTTGTACTTGCCTTGGAGTGACCTGAGTGCTTGTGTTATGTGGCGGATCCTCGCGCCCGACAGGCAGCTCACCGTGACCTTCTCCTTGTTCAGCCTGGTGAGCGGGACGTCAGTGTGCCTGATGATAGAGTCACCTATTACAAGTGTATCAGGTGTGTTGTTTAGCCTTAAGGGCTGTGACTGTTTGGCACACTGGCTATGTGAGCTATGTGTTGCACATGTTTTGTTTTGGGGTAGCGGTTGCTTGGGTGTCTACTTTGGAGGTCTCTGCTGCTTAGGCAGATTTTTATTTAGAGCCTCCGAGTATGTTTTTGTGTGTTTATGTGTTTGGTTTGCTGTCATGGTAGGTCTATGTGAGACTGGAATTGTAGTGAGTGTGGTTTCCTTCTCCTCCTGACCGGTTTCGCCAGTACTGAGTTGAGAGAGCTTAGCCTCCAGTTTGGCTATATGGTTGCATCTCTTACATGTGTTGGAATTTGTTGGGAGGAGGAGAGGGTTGTCTGTGTACATGAGGCAGTTATAATATTGTCTCAAGATTCCCAGATTCACCAGCTGGACCAGAGAGGAGATTGACAACTGACCTTTGGACATGCTAGAATAGTATTAGGAATTCCTTTATAATTGAAAAAAAAGGGCCAATGGGGAACGAGGTACTCAAGGGGAGTTTGTGAGGGTGTAGTGCTTTTAATATTTTAGTGCTGCTTATACAATTGCTTTAGTGAGCAAGTGCCAGGTAACTTAAATGCAATGTGTTTCAGGTAACTTAAATGCAAAAACAACAAACAATAACTTTCTTTCAAGTGAAACAAGGAAATAAGTACAGTAAGCAATGCAGATATCACTAGGGATCCACAGAAGCGCTGAAAAGCCACGTTTTAGGTGGAATTAGCGTTTCAGGGAAATAACATGCAAACAAACAAGCAGCATACAAATAAAGCTGGATTCAGCAGGCCTGGATCTAGTCTATGCTACAAGCAAACAAGGTGTACCAATTTCAGTAAGAAGCAGTTCAAATATGCAGAAACTATAAGCCTTTAACCAGAAATTCCCAGCTCAGAAGGGCAGAGTCCAGCCTCTCCTCCCACAAGAGTGCAGACCACGAACCCTTTTAATGCAAAATAACTGGCCTGAAGCCCAAGTGCTTAAACCAGAAATAATACACTTTTAGAATAACAGACACTGAGCCCTCAATCAGCAGTTCCCAACTTAGAAGGATGTAAGCTACCTGTTCTGCCACTACAGTGCAGACCACAAACCTTCTTAATGTAAAACAACTGGCATGAAGCCCATGTGCTTAAACCAGAATTAATACACTTTTAGAATAACAGACGCTGAGCCCTCAATCAGCAGTTCCCAACTTACAAGGATTTAAGCTACCTGTCCTGCCACCACAGTGCAGGCCACAAACCTTCCTAATGTAAAACAACTGGTCTGAAGCCGAAGTGCTTAATCCAAAAGACTTAGAATGATAGCTACACTTTAATCAAGTTACTACCAAGCAGTAATAAATACAATTGAATACTTTAAAGAATGCCTGGATTAGTGCTCCGGTTATACAAACAAAGCTAGATTCAGCAGGCCTGAATCTAGTCTATGCTACAGCAAACAAGGTGTCCCAATTTCAGTAAGAAGCAGTTTAGATATGCAGGCAGTATAAGCCTTTAACCAGAAATTCCCAGCTAGCAGGGCAGAGTCCAGCCTCTCCTCCCACAAGAGTGCAGACCACGAACCCTTTTAATGTAAAATAACTGGCCTGAAGCGCAAGTGCTTAAAACAGAATTAATGCACTTTTAGAATAACAGACACTGAGCCCTCAATCAGCAGTTCCCAACTTAGAAGGATGTAAGCTACCTGTCCTGCCACCACAGTGCAGACCACAAACCTTCCTAATGTAAAACAACTGGTCTGAAGCCCAAGTGATTAAACTAAAATGCTTAGAATGAGTTACACCAAGCAGTAATAAATACAATTGAGTACTTTTAAGATGAAGCAAAAGCAAAATACAGTAGGACGAAACACAAATACAGTAAAAGCAGATTTTTTTTTTTGAGTGAGCAACTGAGTTGGGCCCAGGAGTTACAGGACAGAAACAAGTGCAAATGCAAGCCTTCAAATCAGAAAGTTGAGAGAGATGGAAGACCGCCCAAATGGCTAATAACTACAAATTCTGGGCCAGAACCACTCCCTATGTGGCAGACAGGTTACCTAGTGCTTACCACTCCAACTGATAAGCTAGAAGGCTTCCCTCCAACAACGAAAGGCTTGGGGGCGTACAATACACACAGCATCACTTAATTTGTAATTAGTAATAGACATGACAGCAATAATAGACACAGCATCACTTAATTTGAAATTAATAATAGACGTGACAGCAATAATACACGCAGCATCACTTAATTTGTAATTAATAATAGACGTGACAGCAATAATACACACAGTATGACTTAATTTGTAGTCAGTAGTAGACATGACAGCAAGAATGCACGCAGCATCTCTTAATTTGTAGTTAGTAATAGACATGACAGCAATAATACACACAGCATCACTTAATTTGTAATTAGTAATAAACATTACAGCAATAATACACATAGCACCACTTAATTTGTAATTAGTAATAGACAAGACAGCAATAATACACACAGCATCACTTTATTTGTAATTAGTAATATACATGACAGCAATAATAGACACAGCATCACTTAATTTGTAATTAGTATTAGATGTGAAGCAATAATACACACACCTTTGCTTAATTTGCAATTAGTAATAAACATAACAGCAATAATACACACAGCATCACTTAATTTGTAATTAGTAATAGATGTGACAGCAATAGTACACACATCACTTAATTTCTAATTAGTATTAGACATGACAGCAATAATACACACAGCATTACTTAATTTACAATTAGTAATATACATGACAGCAATAATGCACACAGCATCACTTAATTTGTAAATAGTAATGGATGTGACAGCAATAATAGACACAGCATCACATAATTTGTAATTAGTAATAGACGTGAAGCAATAATAAATGCATCATCACTTAATTTGTAATTAGTAATAGACATGACAGCACTAATACACACAGCATCACTTAATTTGTAATTAGTAATAGACAAGACAGCAATAATAAAGACAGCATCACTTAATTTGTAATTAGTAATAGACGTGAGAGGAATAATACACACAGCATCACTTAATTTGTAATTAGTAATAGACGTGAAAGCAATAATACACACACCATCATTTAATTTGTAATCAGTAATAGATATGACAGCAATAATACACACAGCAACACTTAATTTGTAGTTAGTAATAACCATGACAGCACTAATGCACACAGCATCACTTAATTTGTAATTAGTAATAGACATGGCAGCAGTAATAGACACAGCATCACTTAATTTGTAATTAGTAATACATATTGCAGCAATAATACACACAGCATCACTTAATTTGTAGGTAGTAATAACAATGACAGCACTAATACACACAGCATCACTTAATTTGTAATTAGCAATAGACATCACAGCAATAATACACACAGCATCATTTAATTTGTAATTAGTAATAGACATGACAGCAATAATACACACAGCATCACTTAATTTGTAGTTAGTAGTAGACATGACAGCAATAATACATACAGCATCACTTAATTTATAATTAGTAATAGACATGACAATAATAATACACACAGCATCACTTAATTTCTAAGTAGTAAAAGACATGACAGCAATAATACACACAACATCACTTAATTTATAATTAGTAATAGACGTGACAGCAATAATACACACAGCATCACTTAATTTGTAATTAGTAATAGACGTGACAGCAATAATACACACAGCATAACAAAATTTATGATTAGTTATAGACGTGACAGCATTAATACACACATCATCACTTAATTTGTAATTAGTAATAGACGTGAAGCAATAATACACACACCATCACTTAATTTGTAATTAGTAATAGACATGGCAGCAATAATACACACAGCATGACTTAATTTGTAATTAGTAATAGACAAGACAGCAATAATAGACACAACATCATGTAATTTGTAATTAGTAATAGACGTGAAAGCAATAATACACATACCATCATTTAATTTATAATCAGTAATAGATATGACAGCAATAATACACACAGCAACACTTAATTTGTAATTAGTAATAACCGTGACAGCACTAATGCACACAGCATCACTAAATTTGTAATTAGTAATAGACATGACAGCAATAATAGACACAGCATAACTTAATTTGTAATTAGTAATACATATCGCAGCAATAATACACACAGCATCACTTAATTTGTAGTTAGTAATAACCATGACAGAACTAATACACACAGCATCACTTAATTTGTAATTAGTAATAGACATGACAGCAATAATACACATACCATCATTTAATTTGTAATTAGTAATAGACATGACAGCAATAATACACACAGCATCACTTAATTTGTAGTTAGTAGTAGACTTGACAGCAATAATACACACAGCATGACTTAATTTGTAATTAGTAATAGACATGACAGCAATAATACACACAGCATCACTTAATTTATAATTAGTAATAGACGTGACATCAATAATACACACAGCATCACTTAATTTGTAATTAGTAATACACATGGCAGCAATAATACACACAGCATCACTTAATTTGTAGTTAGTAATAACCATGACAGCACTAATGCACACTGCATCACTTAATTTGTAATTAGTAATAAACATGACAGCAATAATACACACAGCATCACTTAATTTGTAATTAGCAATAGATGTGACAGTAATAATACACACAGCATCACTTAATTTGTAGCTGGTAATAAACATGACAGCAATAATACACACAGCATCACTTAATTTGTAGTTAGTAATAACTATGACAACACTAATGCACACAGCATCACTTAATTTGTAATTAGTAATAGACATGACAGCAATAATACACACAGCATCACTTAATTTGTAATTAGTAATAGACTTGACAGCAATAATACACACACCATCAGTTAATCTGTAATTAGTAATACACAGGACAGCAATAATTTATTTTTTATTTATTTTTATTTTACATTTGTTAACCGGGCTAGTCCAACTGGATACATGTCCATTTTCAGTGGAGGCCCGAGGAGAAAAGCTCCACTACAATCTACAAAAACAAGTTAAAAATGTCACACAATGCAGGAACACAGAATTATACAATACTAAAGAACATACATTATACAATACTATGGAACATACATGAAACCTGCTACAAGTTATATAAGCAATAGAGTTCAGTATGAGGCTTAGCAGGAGACAAAAAGTCAAATTCAAATAAACAACTAGGATAGTCTATTGCAGCATTGTAAGAAGTTGACAAAAAATAGATATATTTCTATTTTAAGAAAGAGTCACAGGGACACATTATGAAAAGGGAACTCAGGTGAGCTGGAAATGAGAAAAAGAAGTGAGGGGATGAAAGAAGCAGATGGCTGAAAGAAAAAAAAAAAACGGTTAGTCAGGGTTGTTATGAGAGCATAGCCAGTGATTGGAAAGGAAAAGTTTTAGTTTAGCTTTAAATAATGGGAGTGAAGTTGTGGTAGTGAGGTCTTGAGGTAGTTGGTTCCATATTTTGCCAACTGAGTTGGAGAATGTGGAGTCACCTGCTGAGTTATTAGACAGGGAAGTTTGAATCAGTATCTTGTTAGAAGTGCGTAGGTTCTTCAGGTTTTTGTATGGTTGAATGAGAGAGGAGAGCATAGGAGTGTTGTCAGGGTGATAAAGGGCTTTATGGGCAATAGTAAGTTGGTAAGATTGTATTTGGTAGGGTAGTTCTAGCCAGCCTAGTTTTTTAAGATTAAGACAATGATGAGTCCTATAAGGAGAATCTGTAGCAAATCTAGCAATGTTGTTGTATGATGAAGCTAGTTTGTTGAGGTTATACTTAGAAAGGTTAGTGTAAATGGGTGAAGCGTATAGTAGGGTAGATATTAGATGTGATCTAGCTATGGTAGTTTTAGCTTTGGGAGTTAGGAAAGATTTGATTCTGTAGAGAGAACCAAGTTTTCTGTTAGTAGCTTTTATTGTAGAGTTGATATGAGTGTCAAATTTTAGTTGATTGTCAATAGTAATACCCCAGAGTTTAGTGGCTTGGTCTGGAGAGATGAGGGTACTATCATTGGATGTAAGTGTGAAGTTAATAGAAGGGGACATGTGAGTGGGTGCAAAGAGCAGGAGTTTGGTTTTCTTAGGGTTGAGGAGAAGACAATGATTAGAGAACCATTGCTCTATAGTAGTGAAGGTTTTTTGTGTGAGAGTGTGCAGCTCAGTTTGTGTTGAGGCTGAGCAGATTATGGTCGTGTCATCTGCATATTGAATGCAAGTTGATTGGGTAGTGGCTAGATGAAGGTCATTTATAAAAATGGAGAATAGCAGGGGACCTAAGATAGAGCCCTGAGGGACCCCTATCGAAGTTGGGAGGAGATCAGAGAGATGGTTATTCCAGAGTACTGCCTGTTTACGGTTATCCAGATAGGATATGAACCAGCTTAGGGCATGATTGTCTAGAGAGAGGGATTTTAAACGATGGAGGAGAAGTTCATGATTGACCATATCAAAGGCTTTAGACAGGTCTACAAAGAAAGCAGAAGAAGAGGTGTTATTGTTGCGGTTTGTGTTAATAGAGTCAATAAAGGCTAATAAGGCTGTGGTAGTGCTATGGAATGGTCAAAACCCATGTTGACAGTTAGCAAGGAGGTTGTGGCTAAGTAGGTGATTAAGTATCTGTTTGTGGATGCATTTCTCCATTATTTTTGCGAGAGGAGATAGTAGTGCTATAGGAAGTTGGAATACTCAGTAGAGTCACCTCCTTTGAACAGAGGGATAATATGAGAGATTTTCCAGAGTGATGGGATAGTACCTTTTTTTACGGTCCTGTTGATCAGTATAGAGATGGGGTAGGCTACAGCCTTAGCTCCTACTTGAAGGTATTCTGCTGGTAAATTGTCAGCAGAAGGGGTTATGGGCTTTAGTTTTGAAGCAAGGACAATATGTAAGAGGTCGGTATAGGTTTTAGGTGAAATGGAGGGGGAGGGGAGTATAGGTTTTGTAGTTTGGAGGTATCAGGGCTTTGTTGTTTAGCTAGTTTTAATATGGCTGAAGTAAAGAAGGTATTAAAAGCATTAGCTGTTTGTAGTGGGTTGTCAGGGTTAGAGTCTAGTGGGTTTGGTGTGGCAACTTTGCCTGGAGATAACAGCATATTAATAGAGGACCAAAATTTATGTGGTTGGTTAAGGGATGAGTGTTGGAGCTGTGTATAAAAGTTCTTTTTATCATGTAGAATGGCTTTTTTTGTCACATTTCTATGTTGTCTAAAAGTGAGGTGATCAGTTATGTTTTTTGTGGTTCGCCATTTAGCCCAGGCTTTGTTCCTGCTAAGGATTAGTGTTTTAGTTTCTTTTGAGAGCCATTGGGCTGTTTTGGGTTTCATCATAGAACGCATTGGGGCATGATGTTCTAGGATGTCTAGAAAAGTATTATTAAAGTAAGTAACAGCTTCATCTATAGGGAGAGATTTCAGGGGTGACCAGTTAACATGCATAAATTCATTATGAAACAGATTGGGGTCAAAATATTTTTTGCTACAGCATGTTCTAACTTGGCTGGGGATAGCAACATTTGTTTTATGCCTGATAATATATGTTAGGGAGTGGTCACTGAGGTCATCTGGGAGAGTTCCTGTTGTATATTTTTGCTGTGGACTATTTGTTAATATCCAGTCAAGTATGGTTTCTTTATTATTAAGTTTGTTTATTCTTGTTGGTGAGTTAATGATTTGAGAGAAGCCATGTAGGTTAATGTGGGTGGTTGGGTTGGTAAGTTTACATAAGTTCCAGTCAATATTAAAGTCTCCCAAAAGTATTGTTTCTTGTAGGAGGTTTAGTGAAAGCCAATTTAACAGGTCTTCTAGTATGGCAGGATTTTTACCTGGGGGAAGATAAGTACAGATAATATTAATTGTTTTGTGAGGGTTGAGGTGAAGTTTTGAAATGATTATTTCGGCATTTATGTCAGATGGAAGGTTAAGATTTGCTTTACTTATTTGTAGTCCGGTTTTATAGAGGACAGCGACCCCACCACCTTTTTTGTATAAGCGGTCATGTCTAAGGATGTTGTAGCCTGGGGGAGTAATTTCATTATCCTTTATTGTAGGTTTGAGCCAGGTTTTAGTTAGACAGAGAATGTCAAACTGTTGAACATCTAGAAGAGCATGAATTAGTGGTATTTTGTTGCAAATGCTACGTATATTTAGTTGAGCAATAGATAGTGATTTGGGGGGTTTGGTTAATGGTGTTGGTTTTGTTCTGAGTATGTGGCTATTGGCAAATTTTGGGGATGGGTTAGGGCCAGGATTAGGGTGGATGTCTCCATCAATTAATGAGGACATTAGTATTGGCTTGTAAAATTGAGGAGGTTTACAATGGTAGTTAACATGTTTTTTAAGGTTATGAATAAGGTATTTAATGTGAGAGAGACGGTATTTAATGTGAGAGAGACGGTGATAATACACACAGTATTGCTTAATTTGTAATTAGTAATAGACGTGAAGCAATAATAAATGCACCATCACTTAATTTGTAATTAGTAATAGACATGACAGCAATAATACACACAGCATCACTTAATTTGTAATTAGTAATAGACAAGACAGCAATAATAGACACAGCATCACTTAATTTGTAATTAGTAATAGACGAGAAAGCAATAATACACACACCATCACTTAATTTGCAGTCAGTTATAGATATGACAGCAATAATACACACAGCAACACTTAATTTGTAGTTCGTAATAACCATGACAGCACTAATGAACACAGCATCACTTAATTTGTAATTAGTAATAGACATTACAGCAATAATAGACACAGCATCAGTTAATTTGTAATTAGCAATACATATCGCAGCAATAATACACACAGCATCACTTAATTTGTAGTTAGTAATAAACATGACAGCACTAATACACACAGCATCACTTACTTTGTAGTTAGTAATAACCATGACAGCACTAATACACACAGCATCACTTAATTTGTAGTTAGTAATAGGCATGACAGCAATAATACACACAGCATCACTTAATCTGTAATTAGTAATAGATGTGACAACAATAATACACACATCACTTAATTTATAATTAGTAATAACGTGACTGCAATAATACACACAGCATTACTTAATTTGGAAATAGTAATAGACATGACAGCAAAAATACACACAGCATCACTTAATTTATAATTAGTAATAGACGTGACAGCAATAATACACACAGCATTACTTAATTTGAAATTAGTAATAGACATGACAGCAATAATACACACACCATTACTTAATTTATAATTAGTAATAGACATGACAGCAATAATGCATGCAGCATCACTTAATTTGTAAATAGTAATGGATATAACAGTAATAATAGTCACAGCATCACCTAATTTGTAATTAGTAATAGACATGAAGCAATAATAAATGCACCATCACTTAATTTGTAATTAGTAATAGACATGACAGCAATAATACACACAGCATCACTTAATTTGTAATTAGTAATAGACAAGACAGCAATAATAGACACAGCATCACTTAATTTGTAATTAGTAATAGACGTGAGAGCAATAATACACACAGCATCACTTAATTTGTAATTAGTAATAGACGTGAAAGCAATAATACACACACCATCATCTAATTTGTAATCAGTAATAGATATGACAGCAATAATACACACAGCAACACTTAATTTGTAGTTAGTAATAACCATGACAGCAGTAATGCACACAGCATCACTTAATTTGTAATTAGTAATAGACATGACAGCAATAATAGACACAGCATCACTTAATTTGTAATTAGTAATACATATCGCAGCAATAATACACACAACATCACTTAATTTGTAGTTAGTAATAACCATTACAGCACTAATACACACAGCATCACTTAATTTGTAATTAGTAATAGACATCACAGCAATAATACACACAGCATCATTTAATTTGTAATTAGTAATAGACATGATAGCAATAATACACACAGCATCACTTAATTTGTAGTTAGTAGTAGACATGACAGCAATAATACATACAGCATCACATAATTTATAATTAGTAATAGACATGACAATAATAATACACACAGCATCACTTAATTTCTAATTAGTAATAGACATGACAGCAATAATACACACAGCATCACTTAATTTATAATTAGTAATAGACGTGACAGCAATAATACACACAGCATCACTTAATTTGTAATTAGTAATAGACATGACAGCAATAATACAGACAGCATCACAAAATTTATGATTAGTTATAGACGTGACAGCATTAATACACACATCATCACTTAATTTGTAATTAGTAATAGACGTGAAGCAATAATACACACACCATCACTTAATCTGTAATTAGTAATAGACAAGACAGCAATAATAGACACAGCATCACTTAATTTGTAATTAGTAATAGACGTGAAAGCAATAATACACATACCATCATTTAATTTGTAATCAGTAATATATATGACAGCCATAATACACACAGCAACACTTAATTTGTAGTTAGTAATAACCATGACAGCACTAATGCACACAGCATCACTCAATTTGTAATTAGTAATAGACATGACAGCAATAATAGACACAGCATAACTTAATTTGTAATTAGTAATACATATCGCAGCTATAATACACACAGCATCACTTAATTTGTAGTTAGTAATAACCATGACAGCACTAATACACACAGCATCACTTAATTTGTAATTAGTAATGGACATGACAGCAATAATACACACACCATCATTTAATTTGTAATTAGTAATAGACATGACAGCAATAATACACACAGCATCACTTAATTTGTAGTTAGTAGTAGACTTGACAGCAATAATACATACAGCATCACTTAATTTATAATTAGTAATAGACAAGACAACAATAATACACACAGCATCACTTAATTTGCAATTAGAAATAGACATGACAGCAATAATACACACAGCATCACTTACTTTATAATTAGTAATAGACGTGACATCAATAATAGACACAGCATCACTTAATTTGTAATTAGTAATAGACATGACAGCAATAATACACACAGCATCACACAATTTATGATTAGTAATAGACGTGACAGCATTAATACACACATCATCACTTAATTTGTAATTAGTAATAGACGTGAAGCAATAATACACACACCATCACTTAATTTGTAATTAGTAATAGACATGACAACAATAATACCCACAGCATCACTTAATTTGTAATTAGTAATAAACAAGACAGCAATAATAGACACAGCATCACTTAATTTGTAATTAGTAATAGACGTGAAAGCAATAATACATACACCATCATTAATTTGTAATCAGCAATAGATATGACAGCATTAATACACACAGCAACACTTAATTTGTAGTTAGTAATAACCATAACAGCACTAATGCACACAGCATCACTTAATTTGTAATTAGTAATAGACATGACAGCAATAAAACACACAGCATCATTTAATTTGTAATTAGTAATAGACGTGACAGCAATAATACAACAGCATCACTTAATTTGTAGTTAGTAGTAGACATGACAGCAATAATACATACAGCATCACTTAATTTATAATTAGTAATAGGCATGACAACAATAATACACACAGCATCACTTAATTTGTAATTAGTAATAGGCATGACAGCAATAATACACACAGCATCACAAAATTTATGATTAGTAATAGACATGACAGCATTAATACACACATCATCACTTATTTTGTAATTAGTAATAGACGTGAAGCAATAATACACACACCATTACTTAATTTTTAATTAGTAATAGATATTACAGCAATAATACACAAAGCATCACTTAATTTATAATTAGTAATATACATGACAGCAATAATAGACACAGCATCACTTAATTTGTAATTAGTAATAGATGTGTCAGCCAATAATACACACAGCATCACTTAATTTGTAATTAGTAATAGACGCAAAGCAATAATAAACGCACCATCACTTAATTTGTAATTAGTAATAGACATGACAGCAATAATACACACAGTATCACTTAATTTGCAATTAGTAATAGACAAGACAGCAATAATAGACACAGCATCACTTAATTTCTAATTAGTAATAGACGTGAAAGCAATAATACACACACCATCACTTAATTTGTTATCAGTAATAAACATGACAGCAATAATACACAGAGCAACACTTAATTTGTAGTTAGTTATAACCATGACAGCACTAATAACACAGCATTGCTTAATTTGTAATTAGTAATAGACATGACAGCAGTAATACACACAGCATCATTTAATTTGTAATTACTAATAGACGTGACAACAATAATACACACAGCATCACTTAATTTATAATTAGTAATAGACGTGACAGCAATAATACACACATCACTTAATTTGTAATTAGTAATAGATGTGAAGCAATAATACACCACCATTACCTTATTTGTAATTAGTAATAGGCATGACAGCAATAATATACACAGCATCACTTAATTTGTAATTAGTAATAGACATGACAGCAATAATAGACACAGCATCACTTAATATGTAATTAGTAATAAACGTGACAATAATAATACACACAGCATCACTTAATTTGTAATTAATAATAGACGTGACAGCAATAATACACATAGTATCACTTAACTTGTAGTTAGTAGTAAACGTGACAGCAATAACGCACACAGCATCTGTTAATTTGTAGTTAGTACGAGACATGACAGCAAAATTACACACAACATCACTTAATTTGTAATTAGTAATAGAAGTGACAGTAATAATACACACATCACTTAATTTGTAATTAGTAATACCCATGACAGCAATAATAGACACAGCATCACTTACTTTGTTATTATTAATAAACACTACTGCAATAATACACATAGCACCACTTAATTTGTAATAAGTAATAGACATGACAGCAATAATACACACAGCATCACTTAATTTGTAATTAGTAATATACATGACAGCAATAATAGACACAGCATCACTTAATTTGTAATTAGTAATAGATGTGAAGCAATAATGCACACACCTTTGCTTAATTTGTAATTAGTAATAGACATGACAGAAATAATACACACAGCATCACTTAATTTGTAGTTAGTAATAACCATGACAGCACTAAAGCACACTGCATCACTTAATTTGCAATTAGTAATAAACATGACAGCAATAATACACACAGCATCACTTAATTTGTAATTAGTAATAGATGTGACAGCAATAGTACACACATCACTTAATTTGAAATTAGTATTAGACATGACAGCAATAATACACACAGCATGACTTAATTTGTAATTAGCAATAGACATGACAGTAATAATACATACAGCATCACTTAATTTGTAAATATCAATAGACGTGACAGCAATAATACACACAGCATCACTTAATTTGCAGTTACTAATAACCATGACAGCACTAATGCACTCAGCATCACTTAATTTGTAATTAGTAATAGACATGACAGCAGTAATAGACACAACATCACTTAATTTGTAATTAGTAAAAGACGTGCCAGCAATAATGCACACCAAATCGCTTATTTTGTATTTAGTAATAGACGTGACAGCAATAATATACACACCATCACTTAATTTGTAATTAGTAATACACATGGCAGCAATAATACACACAGCATCACTTAATTTGTAATTAGCAATAGACATGACAGCAATAATACACACAGCATCACTTAATTTGTAATTAGTAATAGATGTGAAGCAATAATACACACACTTTTGCTTAATTTGTAATTAGTAATAGACATGACAGCAATAATACACACAGCATCACTTAATTTGTAGTTAGTAATAACCATGACAGCACTAATGCACACTGCATCACTTAATTTGTAATTAGTAGTAATCATGACAGCAATAATACACACAGCATCACTTAATTTGTAATTAGCAATAGATGTGACAGCAATAATACACACATCACTTAATTTGTAATTAGTATTAGACATGACAGCAATAATACACACAGCATCACTTAATTTGTAGCTAGTAATAAACATGACAGCAATAATACACACAGCATCACTTAATTTGCAGTTAGTAATAACTATGACAGCACTAATGCACACAGCATCACTTAATTTGTAATTAGTAATAGACATGACAGCAATAATAGACACAGCATCACTTAATTTGTAATTAGTAATACACATGGCAGCAATAATACACGCAGCATCACTTAATTTGTAATTAGTAATAGACATGACAGAAATAATACAAACAGCATCACTTAATTTGTAGTTAGTAATAGACATGAAAGCAATAATACACACATTATCACAATTTGTAATTAGTAAAAGACATGACAGCAGTAATACACAAAGCTTCACTTAATTTATAATTATTAATAGACATGACAGCAATAATAGACACAGGATCACTTAATTTGTAATTAGTAATAGACGTGACAGCAATAATACACACAGCATCACTTAATTTGTAATTAGTAATAGACTTGACAGCAATAATACACACACCATCACTTAATTTGTAATTAGTAATAGACATGACAGCAATAATACACACAGCATCACTTAATTTGTACTTAGTAATAGACATGACAGCAATAATACACACATCATCACAATTTGTAATTAGTAAATACATGACAGCAATAATACACAAAGCATCACTTAATTTGTAATTATTAATAGACATGACAGCAATAATAGACACAGGATCACTTAATTTGTAATTAGTAATAGACGTGACAGCAATAATACACACAGCATTACTTAATTTGTAATTAGTAATAGACTTGACAGCAATTAAACACACACCATCACTTAATTTGTAATTAGTAATACACATGGCAGCAATAATACACACATCACTTAATTTGTAATTAGTAATAGACATGACATCAATAATATACACTTAATCACGTAATTTGCAGTTAGTAATAGACATGACAGCAATAATACACACACCATCACTTAATCTGTAATTAGTAATACACAGGACAGCAATAATACACACAGTATCACTTAATTTGTAATTAGTAATTGACACGACAGCAATAATACACACAGCATCACAATTTGTAATTAGAAATAGACGTGACAGCAATAATGCACACACCATCAATTCATTTGTAATTAGTAATAGACATGACAGCAATAATACACACAGCATCACAGTTTTTAATTAGGAATAAACGTGACAGCAATAATACACTCAGCTTCACTTAATTTGTAATTAGTAATAGATGTGACAGCAATAATACACACATCATCACTTAATTTGTAATTAGTAATATTATGTGAAGCAATAATACACACAGGATCACTTAATTTGTAGTTTGCAATAGACGTGACAGCACTAATACACACAGCATCACTTAATTTGTAATTAGTAATAGACATGACAGCAATAATGCACACATTATCACTTAATTTGTAATTAGTAATAGACATGACAGCAATAATACACACAGCATCACTTCATTTTTAGTTAGTAATAGATGTGCCAGCAATAATAGACACACCATCACTTAATTTGTAATTAGAAATAGACATGACAGCAATAATACACACACAATCACTTAATTTGTAATTAGTAATAGCCATAACAGCAATAATACACACAGCATCAATTAATTTGTAATTTGAAATAGACGTGACAGCGATAATACACATAGCATCACTTCATTTGTAGTTAGTAATAAACATGACAGCAATAATACACACAGCATCACTTAATTTGTATTTATTAATAACCATGACAGCACTAATATACACAGCATCACTTTATTTGTAATTATACACACAGCATCACTTAATTTGTAATTAGTAATAGACATGAACACAATAATACACACAGCATCACTTAATTTTTAATTCGTAATAGATGTGACAGCAATAATGCACACAGCTTCACTTAATTTATAATTAGTAATAGCCATAACCATAGTAATACCCAAAGCATCAATTAATTTGTCATTAGTAATAGAAGTGACAGCACTAAGACACATAGTATCTCTTAATTTGTAGTTAGTAATAGACATGACAGCAATAATACACACAGCATCAATTAATTTGTAATTAGGAAAAAACATGACAGCAATAATACAGACAGAATCACTTATTTTGTAATTAGTAATAGACGTGGCAGCAATAATACACACAGCATCACTTAATTTGTAGTTAGTAATAGACATGGCAGCAATAATACACACAGCATCACTTAATTTCTAATTAGTAATAACCATGACAGCAATAATACACATGGCATGACTTAATTTGTAATTAGTAATAGACATGACAGCAATAATACA
Organism: Protopterus annectens; assembly: GCF_019279795.1. Classification (NCBI taxonomy): domain Eukaryota; kingdom Metazoa; phylum Chordata; order Ceratodontiformes; family Protopteridae; genus Protopterus; species Protopterus annectens. The sequence continues at coordinate 79,308,009 of NC_056750.1, forward strand.
CACAATATCACTTTATTTTTTAATTAGTAATGAACATGACAGCAATAATATACACACCATCACTTAATTTGTAATTAGTAATACACATGGCAGCATTAATACACACAGCATCACTTAATTTCTAATTAGTAATAACCATGACAGCAATAATACACATGGCATGACTTAATTTCTAATTAGTAATAGACATGACAGCAATAATACACACAATGTCACTTAATTTTTTAATTAGTAATAAACATGACAGGAATAATACACACAGCATCACTTAATTTCTAATTAGTAATAGACATGACAGCAATAATAGACACAGCATCACTTAATTTGTAATTAGTAATAGACGTGACAGCAATAATACACACAACATCACTTAATTTGTAATTAATAATAGACGTGACAGCAATAATACACACATCATCACAATTTGTAATTAGTAAATACATGACAGCAATAATACACAAAGCATCACTTAATTTGTAATTATTAATAGACATGACAGCAATAATAGACACAGGATCACTTAATTTGTAATTAGTAATAGACGTGACAGCAATAATACACACAGCATTACTTAATTTGTAATTAGTAATAGACTTGACAGCAATTAAACACACACCATCACTTAATTTGTAATTAGTAATACACATGGCAGCAATAATACACACATCACTTAATTTGTAATTAGTAATAGACATGACATCAATAATATACACATAATCACGTAATTTGCAGTTAGTAATAGACATGACAGCAATAATACACACACCATCACTTAATCTGTAATTAGTAATACACAGGACAGCAATAATACACACAGTATCACTTAATTTGTAATTAGTAATTGACACGACAGCAATAATACACACAGCATCACAATTTGTAATTAGAAATAGACGTGACAGCAATAATGCACACACCATCAATTCATTTGTAATTAGTAATAGACATGACAGCAATAATACACACAGCATCACAGTTTTTAATTAGGAATAAACGTGACAGCAATAATACACTCAGCTTCACTTAATTTGTAATTAGTAATAGATGTGACAGCAATAATACACACATCATCACTTAATTTGTAATTAGTAATATTATGTGAAGCAATAATACACACAGGATCACTTAATTTGTAGTTTGCAATAGACGTGACAGCACTAATACACACAGCATCACTTAATTTGTAATTAGTAATAGACATGACAGCAATAATACACACAGCATCAACATTTGTATTTAGGAATAGATGTGACAGCAATAATACACACATCATCACTTAATTTGTAGTTAGTAATAACCATGACAGCACTAATACACACAGCATCACTTAATTTGTAATTAGTAATAGACATGACAGCAATAATACGTACAGCATCACTTAATTTGTAATTAGTAATAGACATGGCAGCAATAATACACACAGCATCATTTAATTTGTAATTAGTAATAGACATAGTGGCAATAATATACAAACCATCACTTAATTTGTAGTTAGTAATAGACATGGCAGCAATAATACACACAGCATCACTTAATTTGTAGTTAGTAATAACCATGACAGCACTAATACACACAGCATCACTTAATTTGTAATTAGTAATAGACATGACAGCAATAATACATACACCATTACTTAATTTGTAATTAGTAATAGACATGACAGCAATAATGCACACAGCATCACTTAATTTGCAATAAGTAATAGACATGACAGCAATAATACACACAGCATCACTTAAATTCCAATTAGTAATAGACATGACAGCAATAATGCACACATTATCACTTAATTTGTAATTAGTAATAGACATGACAGCAATAATACACACAGCATCACTTCATTTTTAGTTAGTAATAGATGTGCCAGCAATAATAGACACACCATCACTTAATTTGTAATTAGAAATAGACATGACAGCAATAATACACACACAATCACTTAATTTGTAATTAGTAATAGCCATAACAGCAATAATACACACAGCATCAATTAATTTGTAATTTGAAATAGACGTGACAGCTTATAATACACATAGCATCACTTCATTTGTAGTTAGTAATAAACATGACAGCAATAATACACACAGCATCACTTAATTTGTATTTATTAATAACCATGACAGCACTAATATACACAGCATCACTTTATTTGTAATTATACACACAGCATCACTTAATTTGTAATTAGTAATAGACATGAACACAATAATACACACAGCATCACTTAATTTTTAATTCGTAATAGATGTGACAGCAATAATGCACACAGCTTCACTTAATTTATAATTAGTAATAGCCATAACCATAGTAATACCCAAAGCATCAATTAATTTGTCATTAGTAATAGAAGTGACAGCACTAAGACACATAGTATCTCTTAATTTGTAGTTAGTAATAGACATGACAGCAATAATACACACAGCATCAATTAATTTGTAATTAGGAAAAACATGACAGCAATAATACAGACAGAATCACTTATTTTGTAATTAGTAATAGACGTGGCAGCAATAATACACACAGCATCACTTAATTTGTAGTTAGTAATAGACATGGCAGCAATAATACACACAGCATCACTTAATTTCTAATTAGTAATAACCATGACAGCAATAATACACATGGCATGACTTAATTTGTAATTAGTAATAGACATGACAGCAATAATACACACAATATCACTTTATTTTTAATTAGTAATGAACATGACAGCAATAATATACACACCATCACTTAATTTGTAATTAGTAATACACATGGCAGCATTAATACACACAGCATCACTTAATTTCTAATTAGTAATAACCATGACAGCAATAATACACATGGCATGACTTAATTTCTAATTAGTAATAGACATGACAGCAATAATACACACAATGTCACTTAATTTTTTAATTAGTAATAAACATGACAGGAATAATACACACAGCATCACTTAATTTCTAATTAGTAATAGACATGACAGCAATAATAGACACAGCATCACTTAATTTGTAATTAGTAATAGACGTGACAGCAATAATACACACAACATCACTTAATTTGTAATTAATAATAGACGTGACAGCAATAATACACAAAGTATCATTTAATTTGTAGTTAGGAATAGACATGACAGCAATAAAACACACAGCATCACTTAATTTGTAGTTAGTAATAACCATGACAACAATAAAGCACACCGCATCACTTAATTTGTAATTAGTAATAGACATGACAGCAATAATACACACAGCATCACTTAATTTGTATTTAGTCGTAGACATGATAGCATATTATTTGTAATTATAATAAACACAGTATAACATACTTTGTAATTATAAATAGACACAACAGCATGTTATTTATAATTAATAATCACTTCTTCCTCAGCTGTTACATTAATATTACTCTTTGGTATGCTCTTAAATAATTTGCTCTTACATTTAACCACAGCTCCTCTAATTACTACACTGTATAGTGTATGTAACCACAGCTCTTGTAATTACTACACTGTATAATGCATGTAACCACAGCTCTTGTAATTACTACACTTTATAGTGCATGTTACCACAGCTCTTGTAATTACTGCACTGTACAGTGTATGTAACCACAGCTCTAGTAATTACTGCACTGTATAGTGCATGTAACCACAGCTCTTGAAATTACTACACTGTTTAGTGCATGTAACCACAGCTCCTGTAATTGCTACACTGTATAGTGCATGTAACCACAGCTCCTGTAATTGCTACACTGTATAGTGCATGTAACCACAGCTCCTGTAATTACTACACTGTATAGTGCATGTAACCACAGCTCATGTAATTACTACTCTGTATAGTGCATGTAACCACAGCTCCTGTAATTACTACACTGTATAGTGCATGTAACCACAGCTCATGTAATTACTACTCTGTATAGTGCATGTAACCACAGCTCCTGTAATTACTACACTGTATAGTGCATGTAACCACAGCTCATGTAATTACTACTCTGTATAGTGCATGTAACCACAGCTCCTGTAATTACTACACTGCATAGTGCATGTAACCACAGCTCATGTAATTACTACTCTGTATAGTGCATGTAACCACAGCTCCTGTAATTACTACACTGTATAGTGCATGTAACCACAGCTCCTGTAATTACTACACTGTATAGTGCATGTAACCACAGCTCCTTTAATTATTGCACTGTATAGTGCATGTAGTATTTGATTTTAGCATTGTTGCTTAGTGTTTCATTTTGCAAAATGCTGTAGTGTTTGCAAGAGTGAGCAAACAATGCACAGAGTTTGATAACAAATGTTGTTCGACCACTAATACCCTCTCCTGTCTTTCTCACTGGACTAATGTATGGCATCTGGGGTCTGGAATCTGAAGTTTATTCTCTTTTCAGACAAGTTCTTCAACAGACCCATCTCTGATCCTGTTGTTATCATTGACACTTTCTACAATAACTTCTTTTCCTGCTTCTATTTCATTGTGATATAATACATTAAAAACAGTATTTCAAAACAGTATTTTATTTCCCAGAAGGGGTGCATGACTATGTTTCTCTACCATGCCCTGTCAATGATTCTTTTGAGTTTTGCACCAACGTGTCCATGATTATCCATCTCCACCCACCTAAAACAACCTTTTAACAATAGCAGTAGCTTGTGTATATCTGCCTGGTACATGGCTGTCCCAAGCCAATCAGAAGGCTGACAGATGATTTAGGGAGATGGGCCTGTTATGTAAAGTGCAATATAACATGCAACCAGTATTTATTTACTTATTTATTTTTCATAGAAAAGGACAAGGAGCCAGGCAAGCACATGCAACTTATGCTTGCTGCAATCTGACCTCCCTTTGCTACAGTTCAGTTTATGTGTACTAGTTCAGTTTATGCGTACCAGTTCAGTTTATGTGTACTAGTTCAGTTTATGTGTACCAGTTCAGTTTATATACAGTTATCATTTATTACTTTGCCTTTGGCCTTCTTAACATTAGACATGTTAATACTGGTCTTTCCTGGCTTCATATAATTTTTCTTTTGACAGGTGCTTGTGATTTATCCATATAAAATACGTGGAATCCCAGTTAAAGATTCCTAAAGAAAACTTTCCTGGTTTTAAGTAAGAAGGACATTACCCAGTTAACAAAAATAAATAAATAAATAAATAAATAATAAGGGATGTAAAGTAATAGAATGAAGCAGGATAAAGCATCCCTGGTGACATAAACTACTGAAATGTGAAAATAAGAAAAGCAACTTTTAAATGCATTAGGTAGTGTATAACTAAAATTAGTACACTTAGAATGTACACGTTATAATTATAATAATGAGGGGAATTTGCATAAAACTACTGCATGTTAGATGTTTGACAGATTTAACCCTTCAGCTATCTTCATAATGACTGGCAAACTTCTCAAAGAAGAAGTTTTTCGAGCAGTTTTAGTATCCGTTCATATGAAATCAAACCATTTTATATGTCATCAACAGAACTGCAGTACCAAAGAAATAAATAGTTGCCCATTGGCTTTCACCCTTCATCTCTCATTTATACGTCATCTTGATTCAGATCTCATCTACTGTAACAGCAGTGCTTTAATAATCTTTTTTGATGCCATCCAACACTTTATACCAGTCTTTAACATCTAAGTCAGCATCAGCTACTTCGTATAGTCCAAAGACCTACTAATGTCTTTATCTTGGAGAGTCCCAATACCATACCCTTGATAACATGATGTTATTTACTTATTATAGTTTGATGACTGGGGAAGTCCACTGCACAAGAAGAGCCCATTTTCAGTGGAGGCCCAGGGAGAAAAGCTCCATGAAACAATAAAAATAACTACAAGCATAGCAAACAGAGTACATTACATATGCTGGCAATGCAATTAACAAGTATGTAGAGAAAAACATTATATGTATTGTAGCTGTAGAGACAGTGGACATTATTGTAGAAATTTGTGGAGTACATATTCAAACAAGCAGCTACAATGTTTATAAGATTAAGATATAACAGTCAGAGTAGGTGAAAATGAGGGAAGAAAAACAGGCCAACAGAACTAGGCAGATTAGAGGAGTAGTATATGAAGACAAGAGGGGGGGTGGGGAGAAGTAGGAGCAGGGGGAGAAGAAAGAAAGAAGAGTAGGGAGGGGTTCAAGTGGGCGAGGAGCAGGGGTGTACCCATTTAGGTGATAGGTAGGACCAGGGGCATACCCATTTAGGTGATAGGTAGGAGCAGGGGCATATCCATTTAGGTGACAGGTAGGAGTAGGGGCATATCCATTTAGGTGACAGGTAGGAGTAGGGGCATATCCATTTAGGTGACAGGTAGGAGCAGGGGCATATCCATTTAGGTGATAGGTAGGACCGGGGGCATACCCATTTAGGTGATAGGTAGGACCAGGGGCATACCCATTTAGGTGATAGGTAGGACCAGGGGCATACCCATTAAGGTGATAGGTAGGACCAGGGGCATACCCATTTAGGTGACAGGTAGGACCAGGGGCATACCCATTTAGGTGACAGGTAGGACCAGGGGCATACCCATTAAGGTGATAGGTAGGAGCAGGGGCATATCCATTTAGGTGATAGGTAGGACCAGGGGCGTACCCATTTAGGTGATAGGTAGGACCAAGGGCATACCCATGTAGGTGATAGGTAGGACCAGGGGCATACCCATGTAGGTGATAGGTAGGACCAAGGGCATACCCATGTAGGTGATAGGTAGGACCAGGGGCATACCCATTTAGGTGATAGGTAGGACCAGGGGCATATCCATTTAGGTGATAGGTAGGAGCAGGGACGTACCCATTTAGGTGATAGGTAGGACCAAGGGCATACCCATGTAGGTGATAGGTAGGACCAGGGGCATACCCATGTAGGTGATAGGTAGGACCAAGGGCATATCCATTTAGGTGATAGGTAGGAGCAGGGACGTACCCATTTAGGTGACAGGTAGGACCAGGGGCATACCCATTAAGGTGATAGGTAGGAGCAGGGGCATATCCATTTAGGTGATAGGTAGGACCAGGGGCGTACCCATTTAGGTGATAGGTAGGACCAAGGGCATACCCATGTAGGTGATAGGTAGGACCAGGGGCATACCCATGTAGGTGATAGGTAGGACCAAGGGCATACCCATGTAGGTGATAGGTAGGACCAGGGGCATACCCATTTAGGTGATAGGTAGGACCAGGGGCATATCCATTTAGGTGATAGGTAGGAGCAGGGACGTACCCATTTAGGTGATAGGTAGGACCAGGGGCATATCCATTTAGGTGATAGGTAGGAGCAGGGACGTACCCATTTAGGTGATAGGTAGGACCGGGGGCATACCCATTTAGGTGATAGGTAGGACCAGGGGCATACCCATTTAGGTGATAGGTAGGAGCAGGGGCATACCCATGTAGGTGATAGGTAGGACCAGGGGCATATCCATTTAGGTGATAGGTAGGACCAGGGGCATAGCCAATTAGGTCATAGGTAGGACCAGGGGCATACCCATTTAGGTGATAGGTAGGACCAGGAGCATACACATTTAGGTGATAGGTGGGACCAGGAGCATACCCATTTAGGTGATATGTAGGACCAGGGGCATACCCATTTAGGTGATAGGTAGGACCAGGGGCATTCCCATTTAGGTGATATGTAGGACCAGGGGCATACCCATTAAGGTGATAGGTAGGACCAGGGGCATACCCATTTAGGTGACAGGTAGGACCAGGGGCATACCCATTTAGGTGACAGGTAGGACCAGGGGCATACCCATTTAGGTGACAGGTAGGACCAGGGGCATACCCATTTAGGTGATAGGTAGGAGCAGGGGGCATACCCATTTAGGTGACAGGTAGGACCAGGGGCATACCCATTTAGGTGACAGGTAGGACCAGGGGCATACCCATTTAGGTGACAGGTAGGACCAGGGGCATACCCATTTAGGTGATAAGTAGGACCAGGGTCATACCCATTTAGGTGACAGTTAGGACCAGGGGCATACCCATTTAGGTGACAGGTAGGACCAGGGCATACCCATTTAGGTGACAGGAAGGACCCGGGGCATATCCATTTATATGACAGGTAGGACCAGGGCCATACCCATTTAGGTGACAGGTAGGACCAGGGGCATACCCATTTAGGTGATAGGTAGAACCAGGGGCATGCCCATTTAGGTGATAGGTAGGACCAGGGGCATACCCATTAAGGTGATAGGTAGGACCAGGGGCATACCCATTTAGGTGATAGGTAGGACCAGGGGCATACCCATTGAGGTGAAAGGTAGGACAAGTGGCATACCCATTTTAGTGATAGGTAGGACCAGGGGCATACCCATTTAGGTGATAGGTAGGACCAGGGGCATACCCATTAAGGTGATAGGTAGGACCAGGGGCATACCCATTTAGGTGATAGGTAGGACCAGGGGCATACCCATTGAGGTGAAAGGTAGGACAAGGGGCATACCCATTTAGGTGATAGGTAGGAGTGGGGGCATACACATTTAGGTGATAGGTAGGAGCGGGGGCATACCCATTTAGGTGACAGGTAGGACCGGGGCATACCCATTTAGGTGATAAGTAGGACCAGGGGTATACCCATTTAGGTGATAGGTAGGACCAGGGGCATACCCATTTAGGTGATAGGTAGGACCAGGGGCACACCCATTTTAGTGATAGGTAGGACCAGGGGCATACCCATTTAGGTGATAGGTAGGACCAAGGGCATACCCATTTAGGTGATAGGTAGGACTAGGGGCATACCCATTTAGGTGATAGGTAGGACCGGGGGCATACCCATTTAGGTGATAGGTAGGAACATGGGCATACCCATTTAGGTGATAGGTAGGACCAGGGGCATACCCATTTAGGTGATAGGTAGGACCAGGGGCATACCCATTTAGGTGATAGGTAGGACCAGGGGCATACCCATTTAGGTGAAAGGTAGGACCAGGGGCATACCCATTTAGGTGATAGGTAGGAGCAGGGGGCATACCCATTTAGCTGATAGGTAGGAGCGGGGGCATACCCATTTAGGTGACAGGTAGGACCAGGGGCATACCCATTTAGGTGATAGGTAGGACCAGGGGCATACCCATTTAGGTGATAGGTAGGACCAGGGGCATGCCCATTTAGGTGATAGGTAGGACCAGGGGCATGCCCATTTAGGTGACAGGTAGGACCAGGGGCATACCCATTTAGGTGATAGGTAGGACCAGGGGCATACCCATTTAGGTGATAGGACTAGGGACATACCCATTTAGGTGATAGGTAGGAGCAGGGGCTTACCCATTTAGGTGATAGGTAGGAGCAGGGGCATAGCCAATTAGGTGATAGGTAGGACCGGGGGCATACCCATTTAGGTGATAGGTAGGACCAGGGGCATACCCATTTAGGTGATAGGTAGGACCAGGGGCATACTCATTTAGGTAATAGGTAGGAGCAGGGGCTTACCCATTTAGGTGATAGGTAGGACCAGGGGCATAGCCAATTAGGTGATAGGTAGGACCGGGGGCATACCCATTTAGGTGATAGGTAGGACCAGGGGCATACTCATTTAGGTAATAGGTAGGAGCAGGGGCTTACCCATTTAGGTGATAGGTAGGACCAGGGGCATAGCCAATTAGGTGATAGGTAGGACCGGGGGCATACCCATTTAGGTGATAGGTAGGACCAGGGGCATACCCATTAAGGTGATAGGTAGGACCAGGGGCATTCCCATTTAGGTGATAGGTAGGAACAGGGGCATGCCCATTTAGGTGACAGGTAGGACCAGGGGCACAGCCATTTAGGTGACAGGTAGGACCAGAGGCATAGCCATTTAGGTGATAGGTAGGACCAGGGGCATAGCCATTTAGGTGATAGGTAGGACCAGGGGCATAGCCTTTTAGGTGATAGGTAGGACCAGGGGCATACCCATTTAGGTGATAGGTAGGACCAGGGGCATACCCATTTAGGTGATAGGTAGGACCAGGGGCATACCCATTTAGGTCATAGGACTAGGGACATACCCATTTAGGTGATAGGTAGGAGCAGGGGCATATCCATTTAGGTGATAGGTAGGACCGGGGGCATACCCATTTAGGTGATAGGTAGGACCAGGGGCATACCCATTTAGGTGATAGGTAGGACCAGGGGCATACCCATTTAGGTGACAGGTAGGACCAAGGGCATACCCATTTAGGTGATAGGACTAGGGACATACCCATTTAGGTGATAGGTAGGACCAGGGGCATACCCATTTAGGTGATAGGTAGGACCAGGGGCATACCCATTTAGGTGATAGGTAGGACCAGGGGCATACCCATTTAGGTGATAGGTAGGACCAGGGGCATACCCATTTAGGTGATAGGTAGGACCAGGGGCATGCCCATTTAGGTGATAGGACTAGGGACATACCCATTTAGGTGACAGGTAGGACCAGGGGCATACCCATTTAGGTGATAGGTAGGACCAGGGGCATATCCATTTAGGTGATAGGTAGGACCAGGGGCATACCCATTTAGGTGATAGGACTAGGGACATACCCATTTAGGTGACAGGTAGGACCAGGGGCATACCCATTTAGGTGATAGGTAGGACCAGGGGCATATCCATTTAGGTGATAGGTAGGACCAGGGGCATACCCATTTAGGTGATAGGTAGTTCCAGGGGCATACCCATTTAGGTGATAGGTAGGAGTGTAGTAGAGATTTGAAGTTGGTGTGATTAGAAGTTCGAACAGAGCAGGGAAGGGAGATCCATAGTTTGAAGTGAGTATGATAGCAGAAGGTGGGCAGGGGGTCGGGAGGGATTGTGGATGTTTAGGAGATTTTGGTTTTCTGATAGGAGTAAGCATTCGGGAATATAGGGAGTTAAGGTGTGGGAGAGAGCAGGACAGTTGGATGGACTGAAGATGAGCTTATGGGGGGTGATGATTTTGAGTATGTTAACCTAGTTGGGTAATTGTTGCCATTGTAGAGAGTGGAGGGAGATACAGTGATGGGAAGACTCCCAGATAGGAATGGCAAATTCCATCAGTGTGTATAGATAGATAGATAGATAGATAGATAGATAGATAGATAGATAGATATTAAGACATAATCCCAATAATCTTATTCCTTTACCCCTTACTTGGTCAACTTGCAGAACTCACTGATTCACATTTGATGAATACCAAGAACAAAGTAAAAATTTCACTATACTGGGTTATTGTGGCATAACCCTATTATATCACCCATATAAGCAGTGCTTTAGTCAGCCTTTTTAATATATTAATAAATAAAATAAAAATAAGCATCAAACTAGCTGAGATAAAAAATATCCTCTATCAAATCATAGGCAACTATGTGCCTGAAAAGGGTGCTCATTGAGAACCTTAAAAATGTAAAAAAAATGCACTTTCTTCATCCCCTCACCCCTGGTGCACCAAAAACTTGACCATAGGAATCTCAGCTTATTGAAAATCATTCACATTCAAGCCTGGAAAATGAATTAACCTAATTATCACAAAATCACAGATATGAGATGGCACCATTTCCTCAAATTCTTCACCTGCCTTGTCAGCACTAATGGGAGAGTAATCCTTCTAGAAAGATTTTCATCTAACAAACACATTTGTAGGCTGAGACTGATGATGGCTCCAGTATCTAGTAGAATATCTTGGAGTGCCTTTTCTTGTGTCTGATGAGCTTTGGTATTGGGTGCTTTAACCCAGCATTCATTTCATCCCACAGTGCCAGTTTTGCTTACCAAAGGTGGCCCACTGGGTGCTTGCATTCCACGACAAGCTCCAACCCAGCAAGACAGGCTTCTTACCCATTTAAAGTTTAAGAATAGGCTGAGATCATTTTGGACACAAAACTTCTAATCATTTTCTTTACCAGACAAAACTGCATCTGCCAAGTGCCAGCTTTCCAGAGGGAAACTTCGGAGGGGACTAGCTATGAGATGGCTTAATTAGTTTTTTGCCCCTATACCTAGCTCTGATGACCAATTTGCATATCAGGACTGCTTTGAAACTCCATCAGAGTTTCCTCTGGCTTCACCCTGCCCAGGCATAGTTCACCATTTCACACTGAACTGATCGAAGGAAGGACACTGAGGAAACTCAGAGCTATAATATATAACATTAAGTATCCTGTTTTTTGTTTATTTTGTTCTTTATTTCTTTGTTATTTATAGCACTTTGTGTACTGTGTATTTTTCTAGCTAGTTTCACTGTGTGTGAGGTATTAACTGGAAATTGTCCACTTTTATTAAGCATCTGTTGGGTTGTTTGTTTCTGAAAACTTGTTGCAGTTAAACTCTTTTTTCTAGAGGCTCCTTTAGCTGTTTAAAACTTTCATTTAAAGGCTCACTGCTGCTTTTCAGCTGTGAGAAACATTTCTGCAGTTTGTTTCCCACCTTCCCTCCCTGTTGGTATAGTGATTTTATAGTTGGTGGCTTTGCAGTTGCCCACCCCTAGTGTAAATTTGATCTGGGACCCTCCTCCCAGTCTAGTGTCATTACCTCATTCTACCCAGTACAGGGAGAACATTTGAGAAGGCCAATCAGCTTAGTTTCTGCTACTCCTTTCTCTCTTTCCTTTCTCTCTTTCCACAAAAAAAAAAAAAAATTATCTGCTTTTACTGTATTTGTGTTTCTTCCTACTTTATTTTGCTTTTGCGTCATCTTAAAAGTACTCAATTGTATTTATTACTGCTTGGTGTAACTCATTCTAAGCCTTTTAGTTTAAGCACTTGGGCTTCAGACCAGTTGTTTTACATTAGGAAGGTTTGTGGCCTGCACTGTAGTGGCAGAACAGGTAGCTTACATCCTTCTAAGTTGGGAACTGCTGATTGAGGGCTCAGTGTCTATTATTCTAAAAGTGTATTAATTCTGGTTTAAGTACTTGGGCTTCAGGCCAGTTATTTTACATTAAGAGGGTTCGTGGTCTGCACTCTTGTGGGAGGAGAGGCTGGACTCTGCCCTTCTGAGCTGGGAATTTCTGGTTAAAGGCTTATAGTGCCTGCATATTTGAACTGCTTCTTACTGAAATTGGTACACCTTGTTTGCTGTAGCATAGACTATATCCAGGCCTGCTGAATCTAGCTTTGTTTGTATGCTTGTTGTTTATTTGCTTGTTATTTCCCTGAATGCTAATTCCACCTAAAACGCAGCTTTTCAGTGCTTCTGTGGATCCCTAGTGATATCTGCATTGCTTACTGTACTTATTTCCTTGTTTCACTTGAAAGAAAGTTACTGTTTGTTGTTTTTGCATTTAAGTTACCTGTAACACATTGCATTTAAGTTACCTGGCACTTGCTCACTAAAGCAATTATATAAGTCAGCACTAAAAAATTAAAAGCACTACACCCTCAAAAACTCCCCTTGAGTACCTTGTTCCCCATTGGCCCTTTTTTCAATTATAAAGGAATTCCCAATACTATTCTAGCATATCCAAAGGTCAGTTATCAATCTCCTCTCCGGTCCAGTTGGTGAATCTGGGAATCTTGAGGCAATGTTACAACTGTCTCATGTACACAGACAACCCTCTCCTCCTCCCAACAAATTCCAACACATGTGAGAGATGCAACCATATAGCCAAACTGGAGGCTAAGCTCTCTCAACTCAGTACTGGCGTAACCAGTCAGGAGGAGAAGGAAACCACACTCACTACAATTTCAGTCTCACATAGACCTACCACGACAGCAAACCAAACACATAAACACACAAAAACATACTCGGAAGCTCTAAATAAAAATCTGCCTAAGCAGCAGAGACCTCCAAAGCAGACACCCAAGCAACCGCTACCCCAAAACAAAACACGTGCAACACATAGCTCACAAAGCCAGCGTGCCGAACAGTCACAGCCCTTAAGGCTAAACAACACACCTGATACACTTGTAATAGGTGACTCTATCGTCAGGCACACTGACGTCCCACTCACCAGGCTGAACAAGAAGAAGGTCAAGGTGAGCTGCCTGTCGGGCGCGAGGATCCGCCACATAATACAAGCACTCAGGTCACTCCAAGGCAAGTACAAATATGACTCAGTCATTGTCCATGCTGATGTGAATGACCTGAGACGTACCTCCCTGGACTACATGAAAAGAGACATAGAGGAGCACTCTGAGCATGTAGCCCAGGCCGGTATGACCCTGACCTTGAGTAGCATCTTACCCTCACCAAGAATGATGCCACAATATGAAGACAAGATGATCAATTTCAACAATTGTCTTAAGTATTGGTGTCATTCAAAGGGGATCCAATGCCTGTCAGCCTGGGATGACATGCTCGACAAGCCACGATGCTTCGCTAGGGACGGCTTGCACCTGTCATCCCTGGGCTTTCAGATATTGGCAAAGGCTCTTGCTACCCCCATAGTGCCTTTTTTAGGCAAGGCTCAAAAGACAAACCCAACTCCATAGGTATCACAAGGGATAAGAAACTAAGAGTAATGCTACTCAACGCCAGAAGTCTAAACCTCAAGATGCAGGCACTCAAAACTCTCCTTAGCATGGAGAACATCGATATCTGTGCAGTAATAGAAACCTGGTTCAAGGCTCCCGAGAGCACCCCAGCACTACCAGGTTATACCTCATACCATGCTTTTCGGCCCCAAAACTTGGACCGAACCACAAAAGGAGGGGGAGTATCAATATTCGTCAAAGATACCCACACCTCCAGGTTGGTGGCACAGCATGAAGCATCAGAGACTATCCATGTGCAACTAACAGTGGGTAAAACTGCCTTCCAGTTTATAGCCTGCTACAGACCACCCTCCCAAACCCAGGAACCCCATTCGGCCTTCCTGAGAACACTGTAAAATATGAAGGTCTCTCCAAACACCATTATATTGGGCGACTTCAACTACCCAAACATAGACTGGGAGCATTACTCTAGTTCCAACACCCTAGCCCAAAGGTTCCTAGAATTTATAAACTCAAATGCTATGGAATGACTTGTTACCACTCCCACAAGAGGGGAAAACATATTGGACCTGATCATCACCAACATGGGGACTCTATGCTCCATACCAGAAGTGTACCCCGCACTGGTAAGATCAGACCATAAACTAATCTCACTGGATAGTCACATCCCGACCCCACCCCCTGCCCAGAAAACCACAGTGAAAAACTTCTCTAAAGCAAATTTCACACTCCTCAAAACCGAGGTGGAATCCTTCAAAGCCCCCGGGCCTGTGGAAAATACGGCCCAGACCGCAGAATCCTTTATAAACGCATTCTATGAACACCTTCAGGAATGCATGGATCATGCAATCCCAAATAAAACCAAGACCCAATCCTCCAAAGGCAGACATCCTGTCTGGTGGACCCCATCCATAAACAAACTATACAATAGAAGGAGGAAGCTACTACATGATAGAGCAAAATCCCAAAAAGGGAAGGCATCTCTGATCAGTATTAGTAAAAAACTACGGGCACGCATAAAATTGTCTAAAGCCAGCTTCGAGAGAAAAATTGCACAGGACACTAAGGATAATCACAAGGCTTTCTTTAGTTATGTTAGGAACCTGGGTGGGAATTCCCAGATATGCTCAGAATTA
Source organism: Protopterus annectens (assembly GCF_019279795.1). Lineage (NCBI taxonomy): Eukaryota > Metazoa > Chordata > Ceratodontiformes > Protopteridae > Protopterus > Protopterus annectens. Next base: position 79,323,508 of record NC_056750.1, read on the forward strand.
GTCCAAAATGGCAAAAAATACACCAAACCCACAGACATTGCCAACATCCTAGCTGACAGGTTCAGCGCAAACGTTTCCCCCCCCTCCCCACCAAAAGGGCAAATATCTATCCCAGCAGAGTGTTGCCCCACTGACATCTCAGATGCTCAGGTAAGAGCTGCCCTCTCCAAAGCAAAAAACAAAGCATCAATGGGACCAGACAGTGTCCTGGGCTGCGTCCTACATGAACTCCAAGTAGAGCTAAACCCAAACATAAAACTACTGTTCAATCTCAGCCTTACTACAGGATATGTACCCAAAGAGTGGCGTACAGCAACAGTGGTCCCTCTCCACAAACGTGGTGCCTCAACGGATCCTGGAAACTATTGCCCCATAAGCCTGACTAGCTTGGTCTGCAAAGCTATGGAAAGGATCATCATGGACCTCATAAATAAAGATATTGGGGACCTAAAGACACTGGATGCTACCCAGTTCAGCTTTGTTAAGGGCAGATCCTGCCTCTTAAACCTGGTCAATTTCTTTGAAACAGTCACCAAGGCCATTGACGAGGGGAAGGTGGTCCACACAGCCTACCTGGACCTTGCAAAAGCCTTCGATACAATACCCCACTCGGGCATTATAGATAAGCTCACCAGCTTAAATATAAACCCCTATGTCACTAGATGGGTTGCAAACTGGCTCAAGGACAGAACCCACATGGTTAGAATTGCTGGAGCCATATCAGACTCCAAACCAGTTACAAGTGGCATCCCACAAGGCTCAATCCTGGGGCCTCTCTTGTTCGGTATATATTTCTCGGAGGTACAGGCCAACACGGAAGGACTGTGGCTGACCAAGTTTGCAGATGACTGCAAACTGGGTGCCATAATTGACTCTCCAGCTGACACAAGCATCCTCCAAAAGGGCCTCATAGAAACAGACAACTGGTGCCAGAGCCATGGCCTCAAGCTAAGCGCCAAAAAGTGTATAGTCATCCCCTTTGGCAAAAACAAAGTGCCCACAAATTACCACATAGGTGGTAATCCATTAAGTACAGAAGAAGTAATTAGGGACCTGGGGACCCAAGTTGACAGCAATCTCTCATTTGACAACCACGTGGCCAAAGTGGTTAGAAAAACATTTTATATAGCCCACCTAATCATGAAGGGATTCACATCTAGATCAGGGGAGGTCATCATGCCTCTTTACTCATCCCTCATCAGGCCCATAATTGAGTACAATGCCCCTTTTGGGATGTACCTTACCATTCACCTGCAGCAACTGGAAAAACCCCAAAAGTACCTCACCAAGAGGATCAAAGGGCTCAAACAGATGCCATATGCTGCCCGGTTAAAGAAACTCCATCTCTACTCAGTGGCATACCGCCTGCTCAGAGGTGATCTGTGCCTGATGTATAAAGCCATGTCTAATCCAAAATTAATGCACATGCCATACCTCAGAAAATCCAAATCCCATCGAGCTACGCGCTCGAGAGACTTGAACCTCAGCACTGAAATAAATAGGACATGCTGGAGGGACAGATTCATAACCCAGAGGCTCCCTTCACTCTGGAATAAAATCCCAGTCCAGGTTAGGCAGAGTCCCTCATTGACTCTCTTCAAGAGGAATCTTGATGAGTGGATGGGAGATCATAGGTTTACCCTGGGCATCACTTCTGTGTCACTGTTAGACAGAGGCACAGTATACTAACCTCGAAAAAGGGCATAGCAAAATAAATTTAAAATGGGTGGCGAAAGCCAAACACATTCTGGCTAGGCTTATAAATGCCCTAGGGCAAATAGCCTAGTGTAAACCTATGAACCTATGAACCTATGAACCACCATTAAATGCTTTTTTAGGCTGTTGATATACAAACTTTCATTTGGTAAACAACATGTCTAGTATTCCATTTTAAAGCTGCAATATTCACCTACAGTACTTCAAATGTCAAATTGCATTATAAAGACTGCAGTCATCTATCCACTCATTCATTCTATGAAGCAGCCCACACTCGATGTCCTTTTTAAGTAATTTTTCACCAAGCAAATAAACTTAATGGAAATAATATTTCTTAATTCAGTTCTAAGAGCACTGTGAGCATCTTTCTTTCACACTTAATGTTTATTATAAGACCCTCATTCCAAAGAAAAAACTAAAACTAATAGGTAATATGCAATATTTGTGATAATGTTATCATAATGCATTAGTCAAATGGACATACAAGAAGAGCTTTTAAGAAAGCAACTGCCGAGGTGATGTCATATTATAAATCCCCGTCGTTTAGAAACAGCTACAAAAGGGGCGCTCTTAATATTTGATTTTTCTGCTAATCTTGTCATTATCAGTAATCGTATAAAACAATGACATTCAAAAATGTCTGTCAGGATATTAATTCTTGGTACTAACCATCTGCTTGCTTTCATGTTATGACATGCATTGCTTCTAAACTTTCATCGGTTTACTTTTATCAGCTAACACACCTGCTTAACCTTACAAAGAACAACTTGCCTCAAAGGGAGTTATATTAGATGCTCGAAGTTAGTGAACTTCGAATACGATATGATCAACACCATATCGTCGAAGTCCAGTAACATCGAACACCTAATAAAAGCATCACAAAAAGTCAAAAAATAGACCTACTTGCTTTTGATATGGTCAACCACCCCCTACTCATAAAAACTCTTGAATCCCTTTCACCAGACACCAAGGCTGTTCTCTGGTTCAAGTCCTATCTTACCAATAGGCAACAAGCAGTCCTCTGGGAGAATAATCTATCTGCCCTCCTGCCAGTCTCCCTCGGAGTCCCACAGAGCTCCATTCTAGGTCCACTTCTATTCTCTTTATTCATCAACGACCTACACTTAGCAATCCCTCAAGCTACCTGCATACAATATGCAGATGATTCCATGCTAATATGTTCAGCCAACTCCACATCCAAACTACAATCTCTAACCCAGACAGTATTTAACACAGTCGAGACTTGGTTCTTGAAATGCTGCCTCCTTTTGAACACCAAAAAAACAAACTCTTACTCTTCACACCTAACAGTAAGTCCCCCCTATAAATTTCTCTATCAAATCAAATAATGGCACATTTATAATCCCTGACTCTACCACCAAACTACTAGGAATCATAATTGACAATAACCTTACCTTTGATAACCATATAAATAACACTATTAAAACTGCAAATAGAAAATTGGGCTTCCTATACAGAATAAAACCCTTCTTAACACCAACAGCCAGAACTACAATTGCCCACTCCCATCTAATCTCAACTCTACTCTATGCTTCCGCCATTTATACTAACCTAAAGAAAAATAATCTTGCTAAAGTAGCCAATTCCTATAACAATATTGCTAGATTTGCCAGTGGGAACCCATTTAGAACGCAGCACTGTCTGAACCTACAGCAGCTAGACTGGCTCGAATTAAACCATCTTGATACTTTTCCAGCTTACCACTGCCCGTAGGATTTTCTACCAAGCGAACAACACACCTATACTCTCTAACCTTATTACCCCCTATACAAACCTCAAATCCTTATGCTCTTCTACCAAGCTACTGGCTACCATAAGCAAGTCCAATAACTTGGCAGGTGACTCCTTGTTTTCTAATACCGCTGGAAAATACTGGAACCTGTTACCATCAGATCTAACTTTACTTCCCTCCTTTCCACTCTTTAAACAAAGTCTCAAGAAACATCTTAAAACACAGTGGTTATGTCCTTGCTGCTACCCTGACTAATTATCCGCTCTAGCTATTGCCCCATCTCTTTACTGCCTCCCTTCGCCCATTAATACTGTTTTCCCCTTGGGAAGTAAAAACTGTCTTAAATTATTCTTACAACTAGGAACTGAGATGAATGAAATTGTGTATGTATTGTAATCTACCTCACATATCTTTATGAATGTGTCTTATCCTTTTAGGTATTAGTTTCAAAAATAGTAGCTAATGCTCTCTGATTATTTTAACATAATTTCATTTATATTAATGTATGAAAATCTTTTATGTTGTGTTGCTCAAATAAGTATAAATTCTTTTAATTAGCGAATACTCTATGTTATTTTTAACATAATTTTCTTTCATATTTGTGCATGTTAATTTTTTTTATGTTACTTTGGAGCTTTTCTCCCCGGGCCTCTGCTGAAAATAGAAATATATCCAGTTGGACTAGCCTGGTTAATAAATGTAAAATAAAATAAAATAAATAAATACATGTGACCCTTTGCAAAACAGCATTTTAGATAGGAATATCACTTTTTATTCACTTATCGTGTTTAAACAGTTATAGCACAACCTCATGCAGGATAAGGACTCAAATGCTGTGATGATAATGTCAGTAGGAACCATGTTTGAAAGACATTTTTTTTTTTTTATTTATTTTATTTGTTTACCAGGTAATGTCTGACTGGGCACCAAGCCCATTTTCAGCAGAGGTGCGGGCAGAAAAGCTCCATACATACAAATAGACACTATTGAACAATCAAGTTGAACACATATTAATTAAATTAACAATGTATAAAGCAAAATCAGTAATTAACTAAATAACAATAGTTAACATATTTTACAAAATTGGCACAATTTGAGATGAAATTAACAGTATGACTTAACAGTGAGAACAGTGTGATACAGATTGTCAAGAAAGAGCAATGCAGTCTGCATAACAGTTATAAGATAAAGCAGTACATATGTTTACATTGCTAACTGAACAAGAGTGTTGAACCAAGTTAGCCTTCATCAGTTCATAACTGTAGCTGTGAGAGTGAGCTAGTTTAGGGTGATGTAAGGGAGAAGTAGGTGGCCTAGCCTGGAGTATGGCAGGAGCTGAGTTAGTGTTTAGCTAGATGTTCCTTAAGGAGGTGTTTGAACTCATGAATGCTGGGGGTTTTAGCTATAGGCTGAGGAAGAGTGTTCCAGAGTTTGGCAATTTTATAGGAGTAGAGGGTGGTGCCTTGTGAGTTGTGGGGTTGAGTAATCTTTAACATTATCCATCAAGAGAAACCAGGAACCAAACAAGAAAAAATGATGGAAGTCCAGGGAGCATACAAGTCCAGTATAAGCCACACAACTAGTAGCAATCATCAAGGATTTATTGAGCAACAAACAGCAGTCAAGTGCTTTCGTCTTACATCAAGGCTTCATCAGAACTGCAGTAATCACATAAACCACACAATATAAAGGAACATCCAGTAGTCATGTGGTTAAAACCGACCAATACAAATACTGCTTAAAAAATTAAGAGCTTGAAAATGTGGTGACAGTTTGAAACAGTGTGTATAAGTGAAAAAACAGTGTCAAACATGTTACAACAATGTATATACAACAAATTATAAAAAATATTATAAAAATGACTGATGTCAAACATTTAACATTAGTTTTTTGAGGATCTTAGTGATCTGGTATTGCTGTTGTGTTGGATTAGGTTACTGAGTGCTGGGCAGTCATTTGATTTGTGAATTATTTTGTGGGCTATGGACAGTTGGTTTAATGTTAGAAGGTTTGGGAGTTCTAGCCATTTAGGTCGTGAGAGTACTGAGCAGTAGTGGGTTCTGTAAGGGTGGCCTGTAGTGAATTTGATAATTTTATTGTAGCATGATTCTAGATTATTTAGGTCTGCTTTACGAATGTTTGTAAATACTTGGGAGCCATAGAGGAGGGTGGAAAGTAGTAGTGTGCAGGCAGTGGCTTGTCTGGCACTTTCTGTAAGATGAGGTTTAATTCTATATAGGATGCCTAGTTTGGAGTGGACTTTTTTTATGTTGAGGGAGATGCGGGTATCAAACCTTAGGTTTCCATCAGTTGTGACACCTAGAAGTTTAATTTGGTTAGTGGGTTCTATTTTTGTTTCGTTTGTGAAAAGGATTGAAAGTCGTGTCAGACATGTTTTGGGTTTATTATAATTGAAAACAATTAACTTGGTTTTGTTAGGGTTAAGTATGAGTTGATGGTTAGTGAGGAAGTTTTCCATATCCTGGAGAGATTTTTGCATTTTTGTTTGTAGGTCCTGGGGGGGTTGGGGGCTCAGCAGATTAGAGTCGAGTTGTCAGCATACTGGACTATGGAGGCTAGTTGGGTTGCAGAGCTGAGGTTGTTAGTAAAAATTGTAAAGAGAAGGGGTCCAAGTATGGATCCTTGAGGTACATCAACACTGATGGGTAGAAGGGGGGACAGGGTGTTTTCCCATTTGTGGCCTTGCTGATAGTTAGAGAGATAACTATGGAATCAGGAAAGGGCTGATGTGTTGAGGCCATGGGGTGATAGTTTATTTAGTAGGATTTGGTGGGAGACGGTGTCAAAGGCTTTAAACATGTCAAGACATATGGAGGAGACCATTTGGGCTCTGTTTATGAGACCTTAAATGGTGTTTGTGAAAGACAGTAGGGCAGTGCTGATATTATGTTTTGGCCTAAAGTCATGTTGAGTGGCGGAGAGGAGGTTGTGATTAAGGAGGTGGGTGAGGAGTTGGGAGTGTATGCATTTTTCTAAGATATTGACTAGAGGGCAGAGGATGGCTATGAGTTGGTGATTGAGTTAATAAAGTGGGTATTAAATTGTGTAGCTATTGTGTCAGTAACCTTGGTGGTGGCAGGCGAGGGTGTTGAGGTATAACCTAGGTTGAGAAGATTGTTAATGTTTTGCCAAAATTTCTTGGGGTTATATTGGTGGATTTGTTGACATGAATGGAAGTAGTTTTGCTTGTCTGTTTTTATCTGTTTCTTAGCCTGGTTACGGAGCTGTTGATATGTTGTGCAGTTTGTTTTATTTTTGGTAGTGTGGTAAGCGGATCATGCCCTGTCTCTTTGCTTCAGCAGTGCGAGGGTATCTTTAGTTAGCCAAGGTATGTGCCTAGTTTTTGCTCTTATTTTCCTTGCAGGTGCTAGATTAAGTATTTTAAGAAAGGTGTTGTTGAAGTAAAGGGCTGCTTGATCAAGTGGGAGGCTTCTAAGATGTGATCAGTTACTTTACTGAAGTAGAAAGTTGAAAGTGGAGGGGAGACATTTTTCTTGTTCTGGACAAATTTATACACTGTATTGGTTTGTGTCTGAGATTGTTTTCTGTACAAGAAGGTAGGTGAGTGATCACTGAGGGAGTCTGGAAGGCAGCCTGCTAAGTAACCTAGACTGGGTTTATTAGTCAGTATCCAATCTAGAGTGGACTGCTTTTTTGAGTGTTTATCAAACTGGGTAGGATAGAATATGGTTTGGGTGAAATTGAAGAGGTTTAGGAAACTGGAGGGGTTGTTGAAGTTGCAGGAGTGCCAATACAGGTTGAAGTCTCCTAGGATGATGGTTTCCTGGTTAAAATGAGATGATGCCCAGGACAGAAGATTGCCAGTTATGGATAGGTTGGTGCCAGGGGAGAGATAGGTGGTTATGATAATAATAGTTTTGTTAGGGTTTATTACTAGGCATGTTGTTAGGATTTCAGAGTTGGGTAGGTCAGGAGGGGCACAGTTCAATAGTTTAAGTATGAGTGTGTCCTTATACATAATAGTGACACCACCGCCCCTTTTGTTTGGTCTGTCTAATGTAATTATGTTGTACCCATTTGTAATAATTTCCTTGTCTTTAATGTGGGGCTTTAACCAGGTTTCTGTTATTGCTGCAGTGTCTGGTAAGTAGGTGCTAAGGGTTGCATGGAATTCAGCAATTTTATTTACGATACTACGGCGGTTAAAGTGTATAAAGACTAGGTGAGTGTTGTCAGTTTTTGCATGTGGGGGGTGGTATTTAGTAGTACGTTGGGTGCAGGTTGGTGTACGGTTGGGAGGGGACATGGTTGGGCAATGAGGAGTGTGGGTGTGTGGCCCTGCACTGGGATGGATGTCAGCCTGGAGCTTGATTTGTGTTATGTTGTATAGAATGAGTTGTCTGATTTTATTAGTAAGTTTTACATACCTGAGTGTTTGAGTAAACAAATGTTTGAAAGGGAGGAGGACATTGGTAGTTGTGTTTTAGACGTGAGCTAATGGCAGCATATGTGTGGGTGGGACTGTTGGTGGAAGATAGAGGGAGAGAAGGTGAGTGAAGGTGATTAATGGTGCTTGAGTGGACGGAGGTGGAGCTAAGCAAGAGGTATAGAAGGAGGAGTAGACGAATATTGGTTAGCAAGGAGATGAGTTGAGACATAGTGGATGGTTGAAAAGTTGTGGTGTGGAGTTGCAGGGGAGAGGGAGGAGATTGAGGGAGGTAGAGAATTGCTTGGAAGTAGAAGGGGTGTCATTAGGTTATGTATAAACCTAATGAAAGAGGGGGTATGTGGGAATGGGGGTAGGGAAGGGGACAGGACAGAGTCCAAGATCAGAGAGAGCGAACGGAGCGAGGATAGCCCCAGTTAGAATACGTGTAAACAGAAACTATCAGCCACTCTGACCTGGCTGGAGGATGATACCTCTACTGCTAAGGTAAAGTTGTTAAGTGTATAAAGATAGAGATAAGAGAGTAAACTTGCAATTAACTGGAACTCAAGCAACCAGCACTCTCAAGCAACCAGAAAACAATTGAAGAAATACAGCACATTATGAACAATTCAATGGAATTTTCATATGTTGTACTTTCTGCCCCCCCTCAGCCAGGCGTTTAATTACTGTATTTCAATATTAAAATAAAATCACTACAGTGTTTATGGTATGGTATGTATAGTATAGGGTACAGTATTAGTCAGGCCTATTTTTAATAGTAACTCTCAAGCAACCAGAAATTACAGTTATCCAGCCTCTACCAATCCCCATGCGTGCCAGTTAACTGAGAGTTTAATGTATAAATTCAAAACACCATCTAATATAGAGCACCCTAAGCATCAGCTCCATATGACGTCTTTTAAGCCATTTGTGTTAAAAAAAACTCCATTATCTTTAGCAGCATAATTTTGCATATAGTTCAAATTAACTGAACAGGTAGATGCAAGATTGAAATGCCAAACAGTATAAGTGCATCCAGTTAGTCACACTCCATTTTATCTGCTACAAAGACTCTTCATTAGTTGAGTCCCACATTTAGCTGAGTATTGCAATTTCAGGAAAAATAATACAGTCCGACTGTATCACTGCTTGAGTGCCATTTGTCCATTTTAAACATCTCTTTGTTACAAGAGCCTCTTGTTTAACTACTGGATGAATGCATTTCAAAAAGGAATGATGGAGTCCAAAGCCATGTAAGCACACAGCCACCATTTGGAGGCCCTCCCTTTATACTTGGAGTCCAAAGCCATGTAAGCACAAAGCCACCATTAGGAGGCCCTCCCTTTATACTTGGAGTCCAAAACCATGTAAGCACACAGCCACCATTTGGAGGCCCTCCCTTTATACTTGGAGTCCAAAGCCATGTAAACACACAGACACCATTAGGAGGCCCTCCCTTTATACTTGGAGCCCAAAGCCAAGTAAGCACAGCCACCATTTGGAGGCCCTCCCTTTAGACTTGGAGTCCAAAGTCATGTAAGAACACAGCCACCATTAGGAGGCCCTCCCTTTATACTGGGAGTCCAAAGCCATGTAAGCACACAGCCAACATTAGGAGGCCATCCCTTTATACTTGGCCATCAATGTAATTATTTATCAAATGTTCAAAGCCCATGCAAGTATCATAACTCTTAACTACAGATTTTCCCAGAAAGTCTAGATTTTTGCCTCATATTTTTGTTCTGTTTTTCATAAAATTGTGGTTTTGTGGCAAATAAGTGGCAAATCATTAAAGACTGAAGTTAGAACAGAAAATAATGACAGACATTTGAATTTCAGACTTCATACCCTTCAGAAAATTCATGTTAATGCAAAACATGTTATTTTATAACTTTCTCAGTTTGTAAGAGCAGTATATTTAAAATTGTCCCAATTTTGGGGCCTTTGTCCCACTTTTATTTATGGCTTTGTCTAAATTTCTTGATCTAAGAGGTTGAGCTGTATGGCAAGTAGATAAACAACAGCTATCTTTCTATTATATTTCCTAGTGTACATGTAACAACCTTCCCACCTTCCACTTGCTTGGGGTCTTGTGTCCACTCCTCTTCTAGTTCAACAATGTCCAGGCAATCATTACCTTTACCTGTTCCACTGCCATGGATTCCTCACAAGGATAATCCAACAACTGCAGAAAGCCTTGAAGACCATCCATTGCTGACTGAGATGAGATGAATACCTGCACCCTTGCTGCCAAAAAAAAAAAAGAAAAAAAAAACTTTCTAAATCCCTAGAAGTGATAAAATGCATTTTATTTTATACCAGTCTGCATTCTTTTATAGTATCTGAAAACTGTGCTGTTAGCTAAACAGCAGTCTAAGGTCAAGTCTTCCATCTTACTAGTTTAGGAGTGTTGTTACAAGGTATGATCCCTTTTATACTAAATGAGAAACTGAACCAATATCACTCTTTGCTGACCATAAGCTCCATCAGCCACTGACTGTGGTAATATGTAGGCTTTTTCAATACCCACTGATCTCCTGGTAATTCTAGTGTTTTGTTCCATTATAATTTTGCAAGCATAGAACAGCGAAATCATTCTTTAACTTCCAAAATTCAACTCAAGAGTAAGTTTCTTCATTGTTTTATTTTTCAACATATTTTTTTCATCTTGCTTTACCTTGCAACATAACTAACTTTTCTTCTTTAAAGACTATTTGACTGTTTAGTTCCATAGACATTCTTTGTACACCAACAACTCTTTGCTGGAACATCGTTAAGGAGTTATCTTGCTCCTAGAAACATCCTAAGAAGATTTAAACTGCTTAGTATAAATGATTCAGAAGTTCAGCTACAACTTTTCTTCACTGGCCTGACTGCTTCAAGTGCACAGAGCATATCTGTTTTTATAACCATATCACAATTTTATTCCTATCCAGTGCACAGAGCATATCTGTTTTTATAACCATATCACAATTCTATTCCTATCCAGTGAACAGGGCATATCTGATTTTATAATCATATCACAATTTTATTCCTATCCTATTTTTAAACTCCACTTTCATTTTATTCAACTCACTAGCTATAACTCTGAAGAAATTCTTTAATAACTCTCTGATAATTTTCATTACCCATTCCTTAAATTCCTCTGTTTTTAAGGGCTTGGTGGGAAAGCACCAGTGTCTTGTTTTTACTTCATTACCCTGCATTTTTATCTTAGTTGATATTGGTGTACAATCTAAAATAACTATTGGATGTATGCTGAAATTTTCATTTAAATGCACGTTCCTGGGAAATGTCTGTGTACTCTTGCCTAATTATTATACCTTGGGGAATAATATGTAAATTCTCTCTGAGTTCCTACTACTGAATTCACATCTTCTATACCAAATATTTTCATAATTTTTTTCAGAAGTCTACCCTTGTTTTGTAATATTTTTCCTTCTAGGTCCCCATACACATCATTGTGGTAAATCGATCTCCAGTCCCCATCTATAAGTACTATACCCTGCTAGAAGCTGCTTATTTCTCCCAAAATGGTTTTATCTACATTATAACAGTTTCAGGCAGAATATAAATACATGCTAGCGTAATCCTCCTCCCTTGCCAGGAGCCCCCTACTACCGCAAATCTACTATTATTATCTTTTTCCCCTCTTCTGTCACTATTGGAGGTCCTGTACCAATTAACATAAGTACCCACTTTTTCTTTTGCCTCTGATATTTGGTTGAATATACATCCTGAAATCCTTTCTTTATCAAATTCACATGCTCTCTTCTTTCCATTTGTGTCTCACGTTCAGTTCAGAATACAGTTTGAAAAAGCTGCTTTAATATTGCTACACACTCAAGTATGCTAGCTTGCACTGCACTTAAATTGTTTTTTAGTGCTGTTTTAGCTACTTTTCTGTAACAAAAAAAAATAATAATAATTCTAAACTTGTTTCCTGCCTTTCCTGTAACTAGTCTAGTCCAGATACAGATTTTCTGTATCCAGGACTGTTTGTAAACTTCTGAGCCCCGTAAGCATTTCTGTGTTGGATGGAAGCCTTCTAGCCTATCAGTGGGAGTGGTAAGCACTAGGTAGCCTAGCTACCACAAGGGTGGTTTCTGGCCCAGAAATTGTAGTTTATTGGCTGTTTGGGCATTTTTTCCATCTCTTTTAACTTTCTGGTCTAAAAGCCCGCATTTGCGCTTGTTTCCCACCTGTCCTGTAGCTAGTCTAGTCCAGATACAGTTTTGCTGTATCCTGGTCTGTTTGTAAGCTTCTGTGCCCCCTAAGCTTCCCTGTGTTGGAGGGAAGCCTTCTAGCTTGTCAGTGGGAGTGGTAAGCACTAGGTAGCCAATCTACCACAAGAGGAGCAGTTTCTGGCCCAGAAATTGTAGTTTATTGGTTGTTTGGGCAGTTTTTTCCATCTCCTTCAACTTTCTGGTCTAAAAGCCCACGTTTGTGCTATTCCCGCCTTTCCTGTAACTAGCTTAGTCCAGATACAGATTTGCTGTGTCCAGGACTGTATTTAACCTTCTGAGTCTCTCAAGCCTTTCTGTGTTGGAGGGAAGCCTTCTAGCTTATCAGTGGGAGTGGTAAGCACTAGGTAGCCAATCTACCACAAGAGGAGTGGTTTCTGGCCCAGAATTTATAGTTTATTGGCCATTTGGACAGTTTTTCCACCTCTTGCTTCTTCTTCAAATTCAACTTGTTTCCCACATTTCCTGTAACTAGTCAAGTCCAGATACAGATTTGCTGTATCCAGGACTGTTTATAAGCCTTTAAGAGGTGCCAAAGTCTGCTGTTCAATTTTTCCCTTAGATCTGCTAGTTCTCTCCTCTCCTGCACTTTTACTAGCTTATTAATTTAGCACTTTACCATACCAGACTTCTTGCAGCAATTATTGTAGCGCACAAAAGTGCTACCAGCACTATACATTCCACAAGGAAACAGCTCCAGTACTTATTATTAATGCCCACCTCTCCAGGCATGTCTAAGGGTCAGTTCTTTGTGCTTTATCCTAGTAACCTGGTGAACTTGGGCATCCTGAGGCAAAGTAGCAACTGCCTCATGTACACCAACAACCCTCTTCTCTTACCTCCCAACACTCAGACTTGCGAGCGATGCAGATATATATCCAAATTGAAGCCATGCACTCTCCAGCTGGTCAAGAGGAGAAGGTCAACACTTGCACCACACCACATGGAACACATAGCCCTCCAGAACACACACCAGCACTGCTTTCACATAAAAACACAAATCACGCACCCACCTTCATGGAGGCTCTCAATAAAAATCTACCCAAACAACAGAGACCTCCAAGGCAGAAATGCACTAGACTACCACAACGCAACACTAATCACAAGACACATAACTCTCCTAAACAGTGTGCCACTCAACCAAAACCCCTAAGGCAAAACAGCATACCCAGCACACTAGTCATAGGTGACTCAATAGTGAGGCACACTGATGTCCCACTCACTAGGTTGAATAAGGAGAAAGTAACAGTCAGCTGCCTGTCAGGTGCCAGGATCTGCCACACAATGCACACACTCAGGTCCCTCAACAACAGGTACAAATATGACTCTGTAATTGTACATGCGGGCGTGAATGACCTGACACGTACCTCCCTGGACTACATGAAAAGAGACATAGAGAAGCTCTCGGATTATGTAGCCCAGGCGGGTTGACCCTAGCTCTGAGCAGCATTCTACCATCACCCAGAATGATACCACAGATACCACAGTACAAGCAGAAAATGACTGATTTCAACAATTGGCTAAGTTTCTGATGTCATTCTAAGGGGATCCAGTATCTGTCTGCCTGGGATGACATGACTGACAGACCTCAATGTTTTGCCAGAGATGGCCTGCATCTGTCATGCCTGGGCTTCCGGATACTGGCCAAGGCTCTTGCCACCCCTATAGTGCTTTTTTAGGTGGTGTTCCAAAGACCAAATTACCAGCGTAACAGCTACAAACAAATGCAATCTGAGGGTCATGCTTCTCAACACTAGAAGTCTAAATCTCAAAATGTACTCACTCAAAGCACTCCTTAAAATTGAGAACATCAGCATTTGTGCTGCAACAAAGACCTGGTTCAAGACAGTAGAAAGCACCCCTGCACTACCAGGCTATAACTCATTCCACACCTTTCGGCCCCAGAACTTGGACTGAAATTCCAAAGGCAGTGATGTTTCCATATTCATAAAGGATGTGCACACCTCCAGTCTGGTAGCCCAACATAATGTATCAGAGATACTTCAGGTGCAGCTAACATTGGGTAAGACAGCGATTCAGGTTGCAGCCTGTTATAGGTCCTCAACCATGTCCCAAGACAATTACTCCACATTCCTAAGCACCCTGGAGAATATTAGGATCCAACCTAACACTCGCATACTGGGTGACTTCAACTACCTCTCCATTAACTGGGAAAACTACTCATGTACCAATACACTTGCCCAACGTTTCCTGGAATTCATTAATTCCAATGCACTGTACCAGCTCATTCTTACCTCCACTACAGGTAGCAACATTCTTGACCTGGTCATTACAAATATGGATGACCATTGCTCTACACCAATAGTCAACTCCTCCCTGGTTAGATCCGACCACAAACTAATCACCTTGGAAATCCAAATCCACCCTCCCCCCCTGCAAAGGTAACCACCATGAAAAACTTCTCCAAAGCTAACTTTGGGCTCCTAAGAACAGAGGTAGCTAACTCTACAGCACCCATGCAAATGGAGAATAGTTGCATGACTGCCAAATCATACACCAATGCACTGTACGAACATGTACACAAATGCATGAATCACACCATACCCAATAGAACCAAGAAGCTCTCCTCCAAAAAAAGGAAGCCAATCTGGTGGTCCCCTGCCATAAACAAACTCTACAACAAAAGGAAGAAACTGATGTGGAATAAGGTGAAGTCCTAAGACTGGAAAAACTCCCTTATCAGCCTCAACAAAAAGTTGAGATCCATCATCATATCCTCTAAAACTAGCTATGAAAACAGAAATGCAGCAGATAGTAAAGACAACCACAAGGCCTTATATAGTTATGTAAAGAATCTCCATGGCAATACCCAGATTTGCTCCGAGCTACTGCACAATGGTACCTCCTATACCGAGCCAACAGATATTGCCAATATACTGGCCGACAGATTCAGTGCCAACTTTACCCCTCTCTGCCCCTCCAAGGACCAATCAAAATACCAGTAGATTCCCAGGCACACAGTATTACTGCTGCATAGGTTAAAACAGCACTGTCCAAGGCCAAGAATACAGCTTCTATGGGACCTGACAATATCCCTGGCTGTGTTCTACATGAACTACAGAGTGAACTGGCACCACACCTGTGTGTCCTGTTCAATCACAGCCTCACCTCAGGCTTTGTCCCTACCGAATGGCACACTGCTATAGTCATCCCTCTCCACAAAGGAGGAGCAACTACAGACCCTGGGAACAATCACCCCATTAGCCTGACAATTCTGATATGCAAAGCTATGGAATGCATCATCATGGACCTATTAAACAAGGATACAGGGAATCTCCAAACTCTTTTGTGAAGGGTAGATCATGCCTGCTCAACTTGGTCAACTTCTATGAGTCAGTCACCAGAGCTGTGGATGAAGGCAAGGTGGTTCATACAGCCTACCTTGATCTGGCCAAGGCCTTTGATACCATTCCCTACTCAGGAATCATAGAAAAACTCACTAAGCTAGGCATCAACCCCTATATCACTAGGTGGGTTGCAAACTGGCTCACAGATAGAACCCACAGTATGAAAGTCACTGACTCCAAGTCATTCTGCTGACCAGTCACTAGTGGAGTTCCAGAGGGGTCATTCCTGGGTCCTCTCCTATTTGGTATATACTTCACAGAGGTCCAGGCCAACACAAAGGGACTCTGGCTGACAAAATCTGCAGACAATTGCAAGTTGGGAGCCATTATTAACTCCCCAAGTGATGTTGACATCCTACAGAAAGGCCTCACTGAGACCAACAACTAGTGTCAGAACCATGGCCTTAAGCTCAATGCCAAAAATGTGTCATCATCCCCTTTGGGAAAAAAAACAGTTCTCATGAATTACCACATTGATGGTTGTCCACTGAACACAGAAGGCATTATAAGAGATCTGGGAACACAGGTTGACAGCAACTTCTCTTTTGACCACCACACTGCCACTGTGGTCAGAAAGTCCTTCTATGTGGCACATCTCATTACTAAGGGTTTTGCATCCAGGAAGAAAGAGGTGATTGTCTCCCTCTACCCTTCCCTCATTAGGCCAATCATCGAGTACAATGCCCCATTTGGCATGTACCTCACTAGACACCTGCAACAACTACAGAGGCTGCAAAAGTACCTCATAAAGAGGATCCTAGGCCTTAAACCCTTGTCCTATATGGACAGACTAAAAAAACTCCAACTATTCTCTGTAATATCGCCTACTTAGAGGCAATCTCTGTTTTACTTACAAAATCATGTCTGACCCAGCTCTGTTAGAAATTCTACATCTAAAGAAATTCCAATCCCTCCGCACCACATGCTCCAGAGACCTTGACCTCATTACCACAATCAACAGAATGTGCTGGTGGGACAGGTTCATAACCCAGAGACTGCCCATGCTATGGAATAAACTTCCCATACATGTCAAACAGAGCACCTCACTGGCCCTCTTTAAGAGAAACCTTGATGAGTGGATAGGAAATAGAAAATTCACCCCGAGGATCACTCCAGTGGCTCTACTTGACAGAGGCACTGGAAACTAAGGTTGAGTGGCATGATGCCAGGGTAATCCTATGGGCTAGGCTTGTAAAGGCTCCAGGGCCATTAGCCTATACACACCTATGAACCTATGTAGTATTGCTATTTG
Source organism: Protopterus annectens (assembly GCF_019279795.1). Taxonomy (NCBI): domain Eukaryota; kingdom Metazoa; phylum Chordata; order Ceratodontiformes; family Protopteridae; genus Protopterus; species Protopterus annectens. The sequence goes on from NC_056750.1 coordinate 79,340,252, forward strand.
TACTCTGCATTTCTTAATGTAATTCAATAATCTCACATTTTTGCCTATACATGTGAGGCCATTCACTTTCCAAAATAATATGGATAGAATAGCCATTATGATAAGAAGTTATTATTCACACTTATTATATATGACAGCTTTTTGAAATATCTACTTCAATTCTTTGTGTCACATACACCCACTAATGTTTGACAGGTTGATATTTTGTGTTAGAACTGAAAGAACTGTATGATACTGGAAATAACTGGAAGCACTGGAATGAATGTTATTGTTTAATTATCCTGATCTGTGCTGAACAAGTGTCAAATATCTCAGTTTCTCCTTTATGTGCCAAATATTTTTGTACATTTCAGAATAAAATTCTGTACTCTCTTAAGTCTAATAATGGAGGTTTATTATATAATAGTATCATACGGTAAAGGTAGATGTTAAAATCAGAATCAAGTTTTACTGTCTCAAATAACAGTGCTCATAAACTGAAATAGACCGAATTATGCTGTCCATAGTTTTAGTGCTTATTATACTGTCCATAGCTTCTGTTCTCAGAATTGTTCTTTTCCTCCTGAATGGCAGAATTAATACTGCTTTCTGTATATGGTAGACGCCTGGACATTTGACCTGATTTCTGTACCTGGACTAACCTTTATGTACTGATGTCCTGCTTATCAATACTGAACTTTTGTATTTAATTTCCTAAATATTAGTAACAAACTGAACTGCACTGCACTGGCTGACTTTGACAAACTGAGCTTTCTGTACCAAAACCTTGTAAATTTCCTACAAGTTCTACATGAGTCTTTAACCTTGGTTCTCAAGCCTTGTACCATCTAAATAAGATCTGTCTTTACTCGATATACTGAACATTCTTTTGGAATATTTTATCTTTCTCAGTACTCTAGACTAAAGGTTATGTCTCTGAGGTCATTTGTATCCTTCACTGAAACATTCATTTCTATTGTAACTGCAGATAATATAAAATGAAGACATAGACCTGCTTTAACATGGCTACATTTATAGACATATGCAAAGATAATATTGCATATATGTCTAACAAACCACATTTAAGTGAGACCTAATCTTAACATTTTATACAGCTGTTTCTTGTAATCTCCATTTGAGCCTATGTCACATTTTACAAGACTTTTTATTTTAATGAAAACCCTCAAACAAAAACAAAATTCCCCAGAAACACTCCCATAACCTATTAACTTAAAACAAACAAAATTATATACATCTTCAAATAATTATGATGTTTAACCCTCCTGATAGCAACAATTGTCCCAAATTGACAGCTGCAACACCACGCATTATCTAACCTAAAATTAAGGTTATCCCTGCTAAATAGCATGTTACACCCTGTGCTCCTAATTAAAGTAATTGCTTTCTGTTCTTGTCGTATCCTTATTCACCTCTTAGATATGAAATGTAGCATATATGCTTTTAGAAAATATTAACGTTTGGCCTAAAAAAGTGTTCTCGGTTTTATTGCCTGCCCTGTAGTCAGCTGGTGTCCATGAAGGCATAAGAACAAAATGCACAGCTGGCCCCAGCTGCAGACTTCTCAACTCACACTGAACATTTATTTGCTAAAAGAAAACTTTTCATTATAAACAAAAGTTCTATTTGCTTGCTTACACTAAAAATGTATTAGATTAGTCCATCTTGCACTTTAAATATACAGACCCCTTTATAAAGATGTTGTCTTTTGGCAGCTTTAAAATGCCAAACCTCCTACATCTCCAGAATCTAAAACTTTTTACCTGCATAGTTAATAAGGCTGAAGTACATAATTATGGCACAGAATTTTGACGTACTAATATTTACTATATCAATACACAGTACAATAGCAAAAGGGTACTAAATGTGAATTTCATTGAAGACCATGGAAAAGTCATACAAACGTCTTTATTGATGAAGGGATATCACCACATAACTCCATGTGATGGCTGTTTCCCTACAACCCAATATGTACCAACTCCAAAAATTGGCACTATTGGAAAAAAAAAATATTTGATTTTAACATTCAGTTTCTCCACTTTGTGAAAAATGCCTGTTAAGAACACTATTTTTGATTTACTGTGTATCACTGCAGTACAGTTTGCTCTTCACCGTATATGCCTAATCATGTTTTAAAATAGCAGGATTTGCATATCTACTAAAATTTGTTGTACTAAATTGTCTTGTTCTTTGCTATCTGTAGAATATTTTTTTTATTTCCTATAGTAAAGCTATGCATTCTGGTCTGCATGCTCACCTGCCCAGATTTTGTTAATATTAAAATTATCCTCATCATCCCCATTTCCCATTTTTTACATGGGGTCAGGGTGTCATGTTAACTGTTGCCATCTCTTTCGATTCATTGCCACACTACTGCCTTCTTCAACACTCATGCCTGACTGTCACAGATCTTGTCTCACACAATACATTCACCTCTTTGCTTCTTCTTCTCTTTCGGCTGTTCCCGTTAAGGGTCACCACAGCAGATCATCTGTTTCCATTTCTTCCTGTCCTCTGCATATTGCTGTGTCACATCAACCACCTGCATGTCCTCTCTCACCGCATCCATATACCTTATCTTAGGTCTTCCTCTTTTCCTTTTACCTGTCAGCTCCATCCTTAGCATCCTTTTCCCAACATACCCAGCATCCCTCCTCAGCACATGTCCAAACCAATGCAATCTTGCCTCTCTGACTTTGTCTCCAAACCGTCCAACCTGAGCTGACCCTCTAATATACTGATTCCTAATCCTGTCCATCCTTGTCACACCCAGTGCAAATCTTAACATCTTTAACTCTGCCACTTCCAGCTCTGACTCCTGCCTTTTTGTCAGTGCCACCATCTCCAACCCATGCAACATAGCTGGTCTCACTACCCTCTTGTAGACCTTCCCTTTCACTCTTACTGGTACCCGTCTGTCACAAATCACTCCTGACACTCTTCTCCACCCATTCCACCCTGCCTGTACTCTCTTCTTCACCTCTCTTCCACACTCACCATTACTCTGAACTGTTGATCCCAAGTAGTTAAACTCATCCACCTTCGCCAACTCTACTCCCTGCATCCTCACCATTCCTCTATCCTCCCTCTCATTCCTGTATCCTCCCTCTCATTCACACACATATATTCTGTCCTAGTCCTGCTGACCTTCATTCCTCTCCTCTCTAGAGCATAGCTCCACCTCTCCAGGTCACCTCTATGCTAAATGCCCTTATTTCCTCTTACCTTCTTTCTGTCTGTCGCAAATCTTCTTTACCAGATTGTCTTCTGCCTTTCTACACATGTGCCCAAACCACCTTAATCTGCTTTGATCTTTTATGAAATTGGAGCTAATCTGGCTTCTGCTCTTATATCCTCAGTTCTTTGTTTGTCCCACAGTGTGCATCTTACCACCCATCTCATGCACTTTATTTTCATCACCTCCAGCTTCTGCATCTGCTCTCCCTTTACTACCCAGGTTTCTGTACCATATGGTATTTTTATTATTTTACATTTGTTTACAGGATAGTCCAAATGGGCTTATAGCCCATTTTCAGTGGAGGCCCAGGGAGAAAAGCTCCACAAAAAATACAAACAGAAAAAGTACAAATGAGAAATACACTGAGAGACAGATAAGACAGTACATAAGGACAGATTTGTTACATGAACTAAAACTATTAGAATCTAAAGAGAAGGCAAAAAATGTTTAAAATTGTACAAAAATATTTACATGTAGTAACTGTTACAATCTAATGAATGTGAAAATTATATAATTATATTACAGTCTGAATTTTCAACTAACACATTTTTCAACTAAACAGTACGATAGTACTGGTTGCACCACTGTTTTATACACCTTACATTTCAGCTTCTTTGGTATTCTTCTGTTATTCACTACACCTGACACATTAAGCCAGTTGGCTGCAGCCCCTCTGATTCTAGCTTTGACCTCTTCATTTAGACTTCCCTTCCCCTCAACCACCCCTCCTAGATACCTGAAGCTATTTACCTGTTCACTATTTTCCATTCTATCTCAATTCTCAGCGTCTTCTAATTTCCCCAATTTGCTGCAATTACCACTGTCTTATCTATAATTAGTTTCATCCTATATGCCTACAGTTTTGCATTTGGTTCCCCCATCCTTTGCAAAAGTTCTTGCTCAGAGTCTGCCTGTAAAAGCCCTATTGTCTGCATACAGCAGCTTTGCGAATCTGTCCCCTCTGATCTGTTTGCTAATGTAATCCATCACCAGTATGAGCAGCAGTGGGCTCAGAGACAAAACCTGATGCACACCCACTCCCACTTGAAACCCCCCTGTGAGACAAAACACTGTTCCTACTTGAGTCATCGTGTCTTTGTACACAGCCTGAAGTAATTCTACCAATGTTTCTGGGACTTTGAACCATTACAGGACTTCCCATCAGGTTTACTTATACCTTGTCATATGCTTTCTACAAGTCTAGGAATGCCCAGTTGAACTCTTTCCTTATCTCTAGTTTCTTCTCAACTATCTGTCTCACTGCAAACATTGGGTCATTTGTGCTGCATCCTTATCTGAACTGCTCATCTCCCATCTTACTTTCTACTATCCTGCATATCCATTTATCAGTCGCCCTCTCCAGAGCTTTTATGCAATGTGACAGGAGTTTGAAGCCTCTGCACTGCCCACAGTTGTGGATGTCCCATTTGTTCTTATAAACTGGCAAGAGTCTGCTTATTCTCCAGTTGTCTGGGATACTCCTTTCTCTCCACACTGCTATGAGTACCCACAGGAGCCATTTCTCCCCTGTCACCAAGCAACTTTATTATATCTGCTGTGACCTCATCTGAGCCTGCTGCTTTCCCTGACTTCATTTTCCTTAGTGTTATTCTTACTTCTTCTAGGGTGGGCTCCTCTTCTTCTCTCATTGTAGGCTATGTCTGGGGCAGTGCAGCTTCTGTGGGGTTTTCTTCATTCAGTAGCTGCTGGAAGTACTCCTTCCATCTGCGTTTGATGTCCTGTGGATTGGTGAACAGGTTGTTGCTGGCATCCCTTATGAAAGGTGTCTGACTATCTTCTTTATCTTTCTGTTTTAGGCTTGCAACCTGATATAATTTCTTTGTGTCAACTACTGAGTCACTTTCCAGAAGTTGGTAGAGTGCCACTTATGCCCTGTTCTTTACTATTGCAACTCTTTTCTTAGCCTCTTTGTTAGCCAACCAGTATTCATTCTGAGCCTGGTCATCTTTTCTATCTCACACTTTTACTGCACTTCTTTCTTTTGATGAATTCCTGGACTTATGCATTCCTTATGTGCTTTATTTTCATACCTGGCTCGGTCACATGTCTGTTCTGTAGTCCTCAAGCATGCTGCTTTGAGATGTCAATATTCATCAACACCATTTATTTCCTCCTCTTCTTGGGGTACTAAAGCCCTGAGTAATTCCTTGAACTGTTGTACTTTCTCTCCAGTCAACCTCCAAGTTTTCAGCCTGGTCTTTATTGACCTTAGAGCCTTCTCTGACCACTGCTTGCAGCTGATTGGAGAAACCAGTGGTTTTTGCTGTGGGTGACTATTTCACTGGGGATGACTTTGCAATCATTGATTCTACATCAGTGCCCTTTCCTTACTATGACATAGTCTACCTGTGTTGCATGTTGGCCACTCTTGTATGTGATCTTGTGACTGTCTCTCTTTCTGAATCAAGCATTGGCTACTCTCAAGCCGTTTGCTAGACAGAAGTCTTGAATGGCATCTCTTTCTGTATTCTTGTTCCCCTACCTATGTGGACCCAGGCAGTCTTCATATCTTGTTCTGTCTGCCCTGATATGTGCATTCAGGACTCCCATTATCAACACCAGTTCATGATGTCCTGCTTTATCTAGTAGGTCCTGCAACTGCTGTCTGGATGCACTCTTTTCTGCACTATCACAACCTTGTTTTGGGGCATAGGCTGTGATCATGAATATTTCCCTATCATTACAATGCAGTCTGATTTCCATCTGTCACTAAATCTGAGGACATCCCTCACTGCATTCTGAAACCTCTCCCTCTCCACAATTCCTACACCATTTCTTGTCTGTCTTCCTCCTGAGTAGCAGACTTTGGATTCCAAGCCAAGTGGCTTTGCTGCACTGCCCTTCCATCTTGTCTCTTGGATACATAGAATATCCAGCCTCCTCCGTACCATCATGTTATGCACTTCCCATCATGTTTCCTGGATACACAGGATATCCAGTCTCCTCTGTTACCATCATGTCATGCACTTCCCATCATGTTTTCTGGATACACAGGATATCCAGCCTCCTCCGTACCTTCATGTCATGCACTTCCCATCATGTTTCCTGGATACACAGGATATCCAGCCTCCTCTGTACCATCATGTCATGCACTTCCAAGCAGTCCTGTCAGTGAACCTGCATTGAGTGTAGCAGTTCTTAGTTCATGTTGGCAGGTTGATTGGTTTTATGTCCAGCTTTCACTTAATAGAGCTATTCCAGGAAACCCAGGCTGGGCAATGGGACACTGGCTGTCCAGAAGCTTATTGACCCAGGATTTCTGGGCTATATGGCAGGCACACACTGACCAATAAGGGCACATACACGCCCCCCCCCAACCATTAGAAAGGGTTCTTGGTATAGGTCAAAGTAAGCCCGGTCCTCAACCCACTTATCATCAGCAAATACCTATGCCATTAGTCAATGTGACCAAATCACCTAGAGCCATTAGTCAACATGACCAAATCACCTAGAGCCATTAGTCAATATGACCAAATCACCTAGAGCCATTAGTCAACATGACCAAATCACTTACAGCCATTAGTCAACGTGATCAAATCACCTACAGCCATTAGTCAACGTGACCAAATCACCTAGAGCCATTAGTCAACATGACCAAACCACCTAGAGCCATATTTTACATTGTTGAGTGGCTAGCCCTGCCACAATGCACAGTTTGTAATCGGAGTGCTGCTGTCCTAAGGATATTGTGCACCACAGTAGATACCCAAAGTGGTTGATTTGTATAACTCTTCCCCCTGTAGGGCACCATGTAGAGTCTGTGCTGCTCTCCACAACTCCATTGGTGAGTTTGAGATGGAAACACTCATCATGTTTTTTGTAGGTGGGTGGGAGGAACCCCACAGAGACACAGGGAGAACATGCAAATTCCAAACAGGCATTAGCTGGAGGTCAGGATCGAACTTTGTGTGTGTGTGTGTGTGTGTGTGTGTGTGTGTGTGTGTGTGTGTGTGTGTGTGTGTGTGTGTGTGTGTGTGTGCACATGCATGTGTGTGTGTGGACACATATGTGTATATATTTGTGTGAAGGGGTTCATGTGTTAAAGTGCTTGCTTGAGAGATGTATATGGAGGACACGTGACTTGATACTCTGTTTTGTCATTTCTTCATTGTTGTAATGAAACACCTTGATTTAAGACATACAAACATATCTTAATAAATAAAAAAATTATTATTTTTTTTTGCAGCTAGCCAGTACTTTTCGTCTTGTGGCAGGGGCTGTGTTTGAAGTAAATGTTTGGCACTAGGAAGAAACATGGACTCATGGGAAAGAAAATACTTTGGTTCCGCTAGAAGCAGTGTACCCCCTCAATGCTGAGAGATGAAAAACATAATTCCAAATTAGCTGTTTACATTTTTAAGCACCAACAAATCTTTGTGATGGGTGCTGCATGTTAAGATCTGTCAAAATACATTTGCATACATGTACCAGTGTACACCAAAGACACTACCTGAATGTTGGTCCTGTTATAGTTTTGTTTGTAAATACTAAGCAATCAGTCTATAGACCATTGTAAGCCTAGCCAATAAATCATATTCCAGAGCTCTCCCCCTCCTCTCAGAGGGGAACACAAGCTGGACCAGTGAGACTTTGAGTTACCCATTCAGTTATGTAGGTATACGCACCACGCAGTACAACAGTACCAGGGCACCCACACTGAATTTCATTGAAGACCAGTCAAAAGTTATACAAAAGTGTTTATTTAGGAGGACAAACTCACACATATCCCCATGTGAGGAAGGCACCCCCTACAATTTGTGATGTACCAACTCTAAGATTTGACTGTTCTGGAGAAAGGGAAGTATTTGATTTTACCCAACATTCCTTTCTCCAGTTTACCAAAAATGATTGATAAAAAAACCATTATTGTTGATCTATCATGTATCACTGCAGTACAGCTTCTACTCCATTCTCAGCTCACTATGATCAGCCACGATTAGAAAGTTACAGTCAAGAAAACACATAAGGCATTGTCCAATTTTCAGTTTTCTGGTAGTTTTTTTTTTTTAGTAACAGGAAAAAGTGTCATGTTTATTTCCTGTTCACAATTACCTGATGTATTACACTGACAAATAAAGAAATTAAAATGTTCTTTAAGGAACAGCACATTCAGTTCACATTCATTTATCTTGCAGAACATCAGCATAGGGGTTATGCTAATTAAAAGAAGCACAGGGTTTATGCTAATTAACAGAAGAAAGTTACTCAAGAGTATTAAACCAGTAATCAGAGTATAACCAATAAGATGAGGAGATACTGGATTGTGGGTAACTATATGGTAGCAACTGTAGTGATTCCAAATTAAGCATGGATTTTTACAAAAAACAGGTGACTACAAACTGCATTGTAAGACAGTATTTGAACATAATAGCAACTTCATCTGTGAAGGTCACATTTAAAACCATTGCAGACTGCAAAAATGCACTTATTTTAAAGATCATTTTCAGTCTCAACTTCTACTTTATTAAGGTGCTTTTCAGCAAAGCATAATACAGAGTTAAAATAACAAGCAACAGTTAAAAAATAAGAAGGACAAATAACAAGAAAAATCTAAAACTTCATTCAACAGACTGAAACATACCTCTCAAACTTTTAACACAA
>NC_056750.1:79349608-79542666 GCF_019279795.1 Protopterus annectens
ATGTATTTATATATGCATGTTAAGCACACACACGCCATGTCCTCCTAACTGCTATAGATCTGTTTTATGTATTTATATATGCATGTTAAGCACACACACGCCATGTCCTCCTAACTGCTATAGATCTGTTTTATGTATTTATATATGCATGTTAAGCACACACACGCCATGTCCTCCTAACTGCTATAGATCTGTTTTATGTATTTATATATGCATGTTAAGCACACACACGCCATGTCCTCCTAACTGCTATAGATCTGTTTTATGTATTTATATATGCATGTTAAGCACACACACGCCATGTCCTCCTAACTGCTATAGATCTGTTTTATGTATTTATATATGCATGTTAAGCACACACGCCATGTCCTCCTAACTGCTATAGATCTGTTTTATGTATTTATATATGCATGTTAAGCACACACACGCCATGTCCTCCTAACTGCTATAGATCTGTTTTATGTATTTATATATGCATGTTAAGCACACACACGCCATGTCCTCCTAACTGCTATAGATCTGTTTTATGTATTTATATATGCATGTTAAGCACACACACGCCATGTCCTCCTAACTGCTATAGATCTGTTTTATGTATTTATATATGCATGTTAAGCACACACACGCCATGTCCTCCTAACTGCTATAGATCTGTTTTATGTATTTATATATGCATGTTAAGCACACACACTCCATGTCCTCCTAACTGCTATAGATCTGTTTTATGTATTTATATATGCATGTTAAGCACACACACGCCATGTCCTCCTAACTGCTATAGATCTGTTTTATTTATTTATATATGCATGTCTCGGTTTATTTTTCAGAATCCTGGTTAGTGAGGGTGAAAAGAAAAGGCAGATCTTCTCAGTTGTTTTAGACTGTTGTACTTATTTATTTCCCCCTCTCACAAACCGCAGCTTTTGCAATGCCTTGGGGAGGGGAAAGGAAAGGAAAGGACCCTGTAAGTGCGCTGCCGTTAGTTCCTTAAATTCTATTTAGTTTTGTTTTTGTCCCAATCAGAACATTTGTAAAATCTATGGTTACTCAGGGAGGGAAGATAATGGTGGCTCCTGGAGAAGATTTCTGTCTCTGTACTGTGATTTTGTGCTAGATTAGTTACTCCACAATGAGCTTTGTCTGTCCGTTAAATATATGCCCTGTAACTCTGGGCATCCACTGAAGATCACTTGTTCTCCAAGCTTATTTTCTAACACACAAAAAAATCAATCAGTTTTTGAACTCAGTGTTTCTTACTCTTCTTAAATATCTATTTTTGATTAATGCATTTATTGATTCTCTATTTCAAGGGATCATTAACCAAGCACACACACACACACACACACACACACACACACACACACACACACACATATATATATATATATATATATATATATATATATATATATATATATATATACACACACACACATGCATACACACGCACACACACATATATATACACACACACACACACACACACATATATCTACACACACACACACACACACACACACACACACTCACACACACACACACACACACACACATGCACACATGCACACCCACACACACACACACACACACACACACACACACACACACACACACACACACACACACACACACACACACACACACACACACACACTATGTGTATACTTACCAGTAGTTTGCAGGTTTACTACTTCCCCAAAAGGCACATCTTTAAGATGTGGAAGAGATGAAAAGTACCTGGTAAGACCACTATGGACAAAGGTAGGATGTGCAGCCCTTCCACAAAATGCACCTCAGCCAGGAAACAATTTAGTGAAATAAGAGCTGAGAGGCATCAGTGCTAAGTGTTGCAGAACTGGGCTATCATCTAATACATTTTTATTATTTATTTGTCTAATACAGGTATATATATTTGTTTTGCTGCAGCTGTCTGGAAATAAGCATATCATTTTTTCAGCCGCAGCTTAGGCAGTTGCAGAATGTTAAGTGCAGACAATCATGCACCATAAGTTTAAGTTAAAACAAAATATGTTAGTGTTTCAGCAACTGAATTTATCGGCCCACTAATTCTAAGTCAGTATCTAATTTAATCACTTTTTGGAAGTAAATCAATACTCAGTGAAGCCCTGAGTGTTCCTGTGGATAATGAAATTTTGTTTGTTTGTGAAACGACAGGGAAGAGGAGGTTAGAGATGGAGGAACAAAATTCCAAAATGTAAGGCCATTAATTAAAAATAATTTCCTGCCATGCTAGTGTTATATTACTGGATATATAGTGAGCTAAGACAGGAAGAGAAGGATCAGTGAACCCTGGGTAGAGAAAGGAAGTTAGGATCGGAGGTTAGAATGGGACAGTTATGTAACTCTAGTAGCTTGAATAAATGCATGGATGGTATTTTGTTTTGGTTCAGATGGTGCTGGCTTCAAATACAGGTGTATCTACCATTTCAAATACTTGTATGTGACATCAAGATTGTAAATTCTGATATTTATGAATCTGTGTCATCAGCTGTGTATGCACTCAATGCAATAATGATGAAATGTTTGGTGCTAGATGGTACTGCTATCCAACAAAAGTTAATAAGCACCTTTTTAAGCATTGCTACACAATGCTGCGCATCATACACCATAACACAATGATTCTTTAAAGAAAAGAAATGGGCGAAAGAATGGGGGAAGAAAGGCAAACTGAAAGGAAGGCAGGGATGTGCAGGAATGGCGTAGGTAAACAACACAGCTATCCATTTCTTCAAATGTAACAACTGAGCACATGTACAGTTATTAGATAAATTTAGACTGTCACCTCTAGACCCACAGTGGTGTAAACCTTGCTCAAGATGATTGGCTCTGTGGAAGTAACACCCCAACCCCATGTGCAAAATGGGAAAAGGGGTCGAGTATGGATGGATGGAAGTGGTCACTTGTGCATAAAATAGAGAGCTATGTATGGGATGATTTTTTTTTTTGGGACAGGTGCCCTTTTTTATTAAGGAAAAAGTGGAATGTGGGGGAGGGACATAGGCAAGTTTGGGGCAGGCAAGTTGGGAAGGTGAGGAAGCATTTGCAGACAGTAATGATGTACAAGACAAGAGACAGGGATGGTGAAGGACATAAGAGGGGTACAAACCAAGGTTGGGATGAGGTTGGGAGGACTGTGAACCTATGGACATCATGTTTGGTGACAGTGAGAATCGAGTTCTCACCAACTGGACTGTCATTACTGTCACCTCACTGCGCCAGTGACTGCAGTATCTGACATCTGTGTGTCCTTGTGTTATTCAGGACAAGGATGGTGAGCAGTGTCTCTACTCAGTGTATGTGTGCAACAGTTCTGTGGTGGGCAATCCTATGTACCAGATCTGGCATATCAGCTTGGGTGGTAAAAGCACCCCCTCTGCCTCTTCCCCCAGAGGGAAACACAGGTCCATGCTTTGGAGCAGAACTACCTGAACTACCTGAGGGTCTAGGTAGGGCAAAAGCAGCAGGGGGCTGCTGCCAGACTGAAGCTCAAAAGTGCTAGGCCTTGGTGCTGTAGCTAGTGGAGGCAGTGGAGGCAGACTACGAGGAACCAGCCTACCCTGCTGTGCTGTACTAATAACATAATTAAAATTACATTTCAATAATGAAATAAAACATAACACAAAATAGTGGACAGAATAACATTAAATTAAATGTAAACATATAAATAAATTAATATAAAAATAAATAATTACAAACACAATGATAAATAAGAAATTAAAATGTATTTAACAGCAAAACAATAGAATATTATACATAACAAACAAAACATAAATAATGAAAAATAATTATGATAATGAAAAACATGAATATATGTATAACATAATAATAAAATACAAATAATAATAAAAAATAAGAAATACACAGATAAACAAATGAAGAGAAGGGGTGGGATGAGAGAAAATAAGAAAGAACATTAGTAACTGCACAGATAATATACAAAGCTTTCTACAAATAATTTACTATATTTGGTTACATTTTACTTTTAACACTACCAAATTCTAATAAATACCTTCATTACTTAAAATACTACCCCATTGCTAACAAAGGCACACTATAGTACAGATCGTACCACATCCAACAAACATTCATTGTTGCATATATTGCACATATGCATGTTCCATGTACACTAATTACATCTGACAGCAGGCCATTCAAGCCACAGGTATAGAGGTCAGCACTTCTAATGCTATCATTACGAATATGTAACACTACAGTATTGTTATTGATGACAACCTAAAACAGTATTGTAAAAAAGCTGATATTAAATTTGGGGAGTGTGGTATTCGAACCCACAAGCAGTGACTAATGTAATACTGTATTTTACTTTGCAATACAGCATAATGCAAGCACTCTTTCCTTTTATACTTTATAGATACAGGTTCACTTTTATAATGATAACAAACTGCAGTATGGTCTTGTTGTTCCTGGTCCATAGGTCATACTTTATATTGCAATATCGATGTCAACTTAAAGAAGTACTCTGTAATTTGGAAGTGTGGTTTTCTAAATGACAAGCACTGCCTACTCTGTAGTACTGGACTGTTGTTTACCTGACATACTTCTGCTTTACAATGGACAAATGCATACTCAATGTAATACAGGTATTTACTCCTAATGCTAAAATGCAGTACCACTTACATTTCACATCCTTCTCAACCTTTTGTCATAGGTTCACACATTCAGTAATCAATCTGCATTAGCTGTGGAAAAAACAGAGCACAACATAATACCATTAGGAATGCCGATTGTGAACAAATGCAGCTGCTACCTCTTACAAACAGTGCCTGTAAGTGATACTTACACATCTGTGGAGTGCTGTTAGTCATACATTCCTTGATGCAATGGTTGAGGGTATCCCTCTTCCACATCCTGAGGTCTTGGTAGTGATTCCTACACTATTCGCCACTGTGGGGGCTACCGGTAACACTAGACAGATCCAGGGCCAAACTATTCCATGCATCCGATTTGTAATCTGACCCATGATAGTGCTCCTGCAAAAGTGGTGATCCATAATAGTGCTCCTGCAACAACAGTGACCCATGATAGTGCTCCTGCAACAGCAGTGATCCATGATAGTGCAACCCATTATAGTGCTCCTGCAACAGTGGTGATCCCTGATAGTGCTCCTGCAACAGTGGTGATCCATGACAGTGCTCCTGCAACAACGGTGATCCATGATAGTGCTCCTGCAACAGCGGTGATCCATGATAGTGCTCCTGCAACAGTGGTGATCCATGATAGTGCTCCTGCAACAGCAGTGATCCATGATAGTGCTCTTGCAACAGCAGTGACCCATGATAGTGCTCCTGCAACAGCAGTGATCCATGATAGTGCAACCCATTATAGTGCTCCTGCAACAGTGGTGATCCATGATAGTGCTCCTGCAACAGCAGTGATCCATGACAGTGCTCCTGCAACAGTGGTGATCCATGACAGTGCTGCTGCAACAGCAGTGATCCATGATAGTGCTCCTTTAATAGTCGGGGATCATAATCATTCACTAGGAGTCCAACAAACACTTTGGACTCCTGCACACCCCACCTTTGAGACTGGAATCTCAGAACCTCTCCCCAAAGACCAGCCATGTCTAATGCAGATGAAAAACAATGTATAATGACTTTTCTCACCAATTCCAATTATGACAGATACTGAGAAAGCACGCTGTTGGATTTTGCAACATTTGAAAATGGTGAGCACTGCTTAGCATCACGCAAACACAAGCAATGTGTTTGCACAATGGGAACCCATAAAGAGAAGTTAGTCAATACAGATATTATCATATCAGTACATAACTGACAATATTAATATGACATCCATCAGGAGAATACTTAGGATATAAGAAAAACTAGGTCAGCTTCTATAACTGAGGGTGACTATAATGTGAAGTGGGACACCACTGAAAAAAAAAACATATGTCAGCTGTATTAGAACCCTGCACCTTATACAGGGTAGGGAATACATGTGTATGTTTAATTACATTGTTATGTAATGCAAGGTCACATTAGTAAAATACAAGTTGCAGTCTTTGTTTCAGAACGATGACCATATGGACTTCAGGCCAACACTTAACATCTGCAGTCACAGGGGAAGTTACATAAATATCTACTACATTAATATCATGCTAAGGTTCTCACTGTTACACACAGTGCAACAGAGCTTAGCGGGTTTGTGCTCTGCCCAGTGTTGCTTGGCTTTAGCAATTGAAAGCATCAGGTTTCTATTTTTGGATGTCTGGGTCATATTGGATATATGAGTGGTCCCGTTGCACAAAGGAGGTAAGCATAGCCAAATGCCGGGTGCATCACCCAAGCATGGCAAAAATTTAAAAAAAGGAAAAAAGCCAAAGTATACAGATATAACTAGTTCTGGCAGGTTTCCAGGGTTTTGTCTATTTCTACAGTGTTACTCATAAAATTTGTTGTTTTTTAATGATTATTCATGATGGAAGTCACTAAATAATGACAGATATTTACATTTTGCAAACAGTGACTCCAAATATTGAGATAAAGACAACTGATAATAGAAAATAAAAACAATTTATCACATACACAGTAGGCTGTGTTACTACACAGGAAATATGCCTACATAGGTCTACAATCCAAATCACCATCCAATGCACATGGCAAACACAGGATGGGTGCCTTACCCACGTGGTTCAAACATACACCTTTGCAGCAAGCATCAACAGTCATCCAGCAACATTACTTTCATAGGTTCATATGGTCATAGGATCATAGGTGTTTACAAGGCAAACGAACACAGGGCCTTTTTAAGCCTAGCATGCATCCCAAATCTCTGACAAGTTCTAATATCCTTGATAAGTGTAAGCATGAGCCTGGGAGATGAACCATTTACAGGTTACCACTTTGCATTAGAGACATTGGTACCAAACCAGGGATGAATTTCCGGTTTCCCATCCAATTGTCCAAGTTGTGCTTGAATTAGGTTAGGGATGAACTCAGCTGCACATGGATGGGGAGCCTGTTCCATAGATGGGGTAATCTCTGGGATAGATACCTATCTCTCCAGCAGGTCCTATTTATATCACAGACAAGGTTTAAGTCTTTAGAATGGGTAATTCTGGTACTGTTTGTTTTGTGGATATGCAGGAGGTCCATCAGAGTGGGGTCTGACAATGCCCTGTATGCCAGGCATAGTTCTCCCCTCAAAAGCCTGTAGGAGACAGAATACAGGGATAGGACCTTGAGGTGGTCTGCATAGGACATATTGCTTACACCCTGTATTATTTTAGTGAGGAACGTCTCTTGACATTCTAGTTGTTGGATATGCCTGGTTAGGTACATATCAAAGGGTGCATTGTACTCAATGATAGGTCTGATGAATGCCAAATACAGTGGAACAATGACTTCCTTGGATTTAGATGCCATACCTTTGTTTATAACTTGCACAACATAGAATGGTTTCCTCACCACTGTAGATCAAAGGCTAGATTACTATAGATGTGTGTCCCTAAGTCCCTGACTACTGGGTCAACTCTAAGGGAAGTGTTGTCAATATGATAGTTACCAGGGATGGATAACTTCCCAAAGGGTAATATGAATTTCTTGGCATTTAGTTTTAGTCCATGGCTCTGACACCAGTTATTTGTCTCTGTCAGCCCCTCCTGGAGAACATTTGTGTCAGCATGAGATTCAATGACAGCTCCTAATTTGCAATCATCTGCAAATTTAGTCAGCCAGAGACCACTGACATTGGCCCTGACTTCTGAGAATTAAATGGTAAAAAGCAGCGGTCCAAGGACTCCTGAAGGACTCCAGTTGTGACTGGCCTCTTTTTAGAGGTACACTCCCCAATTCTAACTTCCTGGGTCCTGTCTGTATCAACCTGTTAGAGCCAGAAATCTGGATAAAGGTATAAATAATGGGGGACAAAGGCCTAAAAATAGAGACCCCTTTTAAATATTGTTCTTACAAACTTAGAAAGTGAATAGAATAACAGGTTATATATTAGAATAAATTCTCTGAAGGATATGAAGTCTGAAACTAAAATGTGTGCCATTATTTCCTGACTTCAGTCTTCAATGATTTGTCAGTGATTTGCCAGAAAACCATAATTTTATGAGAAACAGACCAAATATATGAGTCAAAAATCTGGACATTCTGTGAAAATCTGTACAGTTGAGAGGGATGTCCAGCACACAATCAGACTGAAAATAATGTACAGTCGTAATAAAATGTTATGTTACCTGCACATCTACCAAAATGTTTCACTTTTAAAAAACTGCACTTACACACCTCTTTATGATGTTTGCTTGCAAATATACAGCACTATTTTACATGTCTGTGTTTCTTGGTCATTCATCAGTTATCTGTCCAGTACTCTGGGACATAGAGTGTGTACACCATTCTATAGCATTGCATTCACAATGTCAAAGGATATTAACTTGGAATGATATGGCATGTGGCTGCCAACTAAGGACAGACAGATTGTATATCACAAACAAGCAACGACTGTTCTTTTGGGGTGAGGGAGTAAAGATATGTGTCTGCTATGGCACTATCAAGGGTGTATTGGTCTGGTTACCCTACATGTCTGACATTCTGCCTGTTGTATGATTTAGGTATTGTTGAGAACTGTTATCTGTAGCTTGGGTGGGAGGTTGGTATAATGGTTAAGATGTTTACCTTACAGACACAAAGTGCAGGCTTTGGTTCTTACATGGGGTAATTGGCTAGGCTTAAAATGCCTCACAAGAGCAGTTAGCATAGTACTAACCTATGAATCTATAATGCGTTCCTAGTACAAATGTATAGTGATGCCGGAAGATGATTTAAACTCCTAGGTGTTGAATCAGTGTGCTCTGGCTTACCTCATAGCCAAAGGACATACTGAGCATGACTATGTCTGCCTACAACCACACCTGCTAGTCATTCCTCCTCTGAGTCATCATTGTCCTGTGGCTGTGGTGACCTTGGCATTGTTGGCAGGATGTGATTCCCCTCCCCTTGATGATCCTGCAGCAGCTGTTTCCACTCTGTTAACTTGGGTAGCATAGCACATACTATGAGCATTGAGGGACATGTCAGTGGATTGTAATGGCGCCCTTGCCCAGAGGTATTTAGGCACTGGCAATGTGAGTGCAGTAGCTGAAAAGCATGGTCTATGGCATTACAGGTTGGACTGTATGACTTATTAAGGTGTTCCTCTGTGTGTGTGTGTGTGTGTGTGTGTGTGTGTGTGTGTGTGTGTGTGTGTGTGTGTGTGTGTGTGTGTGTGTGTGTGTGTGTGCGCATCTCCAATGGATTTCATCAGCCATGACTCCAGTGCATAGCATGAATCCACACCTAAGTGATCCTTGGAGATATCCCCCATAGCACACACCTGGTGCAGTTGGGAGATGTGGCACATATGGAAGTCATGGTAACTGCAAGGGTTGCCAACATATTCCAGATGATCCCCATGCCATTACACATTGCTTGGCAGTTGTTTGAGTAGTATACTTTATGGTTAATGTAGACCCTAACAGGTGTTGTTCTCATGTGTACTTCACTCTGATGTATGGCACACATTACTGGAGAACAGTGTGATATATGTTGCAGTTGTTGCATAGTTGTAACCCTCTCCTCAGAACTTATATTAAAATATGTGCTCTCTGCCATATTAAGATCCTGGATGCTGATGCCTATGACAAACCAAGCATGTCTCCCTAGTTGTCTGTTAAGGGTACCTATGGCTAAGATACTAAGTTCAACATATATCTTAATTTCCACTGGGATGGGTTCCCTGCATTTTGCTCTGTATCTGACTCAAGACTGCCAGAGGTCACACAGTTCCTCGACTGTGTTGTTGGCCTATAAATTCTACACCCTCCCTGTCTATGGCTATTGGTGACAGCAGCATCAGCTTCAGCCTGTAACATAAACAAGTTCATGTAAGAAGTAGCTGCTATTAACAATCTGTCTGTACGTACATTGTAGCCACTATTTTCTCACGCCACGTATAAGAAATGTTATTAAGTCTACGTTGATGCCTTACATTTTTTTGAGTAGCTCCATGGGATTGGTTGATTATCATGCAGTTCAGCAGACTATGCTGCAGTTAGCATCGCTGAAGCACAGACTAGGTCAGATGCAATCAATTACTAATGTACACCATTATAAAAAGGCAAATGTGTAGCTAGGCAAACCAATGTGGATGAGAGTTATTTTATAAGTCAAACTCAGTTACACATGTCTTTTGGAGCTGTGTATTTTGACAGAGGAGTGTGATGCCCCACCACTGGCCCAGTAATCAAGGAGCCTCGATCCTCACCACTGGCAACAGTGGGGGATGTACACACTGGGTGGATGACAAGTACACACACAATAAAGTGCAATTTCCCTTAAGGGCATGCAGACACCAAAGTCAGTTTAGGACTGGTTTCTCCCTCTTTCTCCAGATCCACAATAAGACTCCCCACTGGCACAGCTATGGAGTTGAGATCTCACTTCCTCAGATGCTTCTTTTCCAAACAACAAAATCTAGAGATATTTGAAAAATATAAAAAAGGAACATGGACATGGGAATGAAAGAGAGATTTGATATGGTGCAATATTTATGCAAAGGAGAAAGCTAAGTTAACTAATATAGAGAAGGCAGTCTCAAAGATATTCGAAGAGAAATACAGGCAAAGGCATCCAGATATGGAAAATTTTACAATAAAAAGATTAACAGCACAAAGATGTAATGTGGAAAAGATGATTAGTAAAGCAGAAGTTAAAGAAATAGAAGTTGAAGTTACAGAGTGCCTGCGAAGTGAAGGATTTAATGTAGAAGGTGTAACACACACTACATCACAGCATGATGGAGTGAGTCCCCAGAATAAGGAAAAGCAAGAAGACCAGGAGACGTGAAGAAGAAATATGGACAGGGGAAAGGAAAAGAGATTTAATATGGTGTAATATTTATGCAAAGGAGAAAGCAAAACTAACCAATACAAAAAGAGCAGCACCAAAGATATTTGAAGAGAAATACAGGCAAAGGAATCTGGACATGGAAAACTTTACAATACAAAAAATAAGAAGACAAAGAGGAAAAGTAGAAAAAGAGATTAGTAATGGAGGAGTTAAAGAAACAGAAACTGAGGTAATGGAACAGCTGCAAAGTGAAGGATTCAGTGTAGAAAATCAAATGCAGAAAGCACCACAACAGGATAGAACAATGGTTATCCAAATTAAGGCAAATCCAGTGGAACAGGAAGCAACTGGTCAGGTGCCATATGAAGATATTTTGGAGTCTTCCACAGGAAACCAGTATAAACATTCATTTGAAGGTAGATAGAAAGGAAAGGAACAGGAAACTGGGAATTCTGATGCAGTCAATGTTGAGGAGTGATAGGCCAGTGAGTTCCCATATGACACAGCAACAGATGGCACAGGATGAAATTGAAGAGAATGTGCCACAGGAAGAGGCTCTAGAACTTTCTATAGAATCCCTGCCGGAAATGGAAAACAAATTATGTGCCCTCAGTCTGGAAGAAAATGAGTTAGGAGAAGAGTTGCTTGATTTAATAGACAAAGACAGATATATCAAGATCAATGAGAGAAATAGGCTGCAGAAGGTTAATAAAACCCCAAAAGTCAGAAGCTTGATAAAACAAATTAATGCAGTAATTAGGACTGTCCATAGAGATCCATGCAGTAGAAGTAAACAGAACATATTACTGTGCTGCTAAATTAATAACTGATAAAGTTCTACCACAGGAACACAGGATAATGAGGGAAAGGGGGGGCAACAGCGAATACCATCATGGAAATATCGAATAGAGAAAACTATAAAGCAATTAAGACAAGAAGTGTCACTGTTAGAAGATTATAGGAGAGGGGACAGATCAACAAAAATACTAAGAAAGATAGATGTGATAAAAGCAATGCGCAGTATTAGAACAGACCAGGATCTATAATGCACTATTGGAGATAACAAACTAAAAATTACAAAACACATGGAAAGACTTAGAAGATAGAAAGATAAATATAAGGGAAAAAGCACAAAATAAGCAATTTATTGATGACTCAAAAAAGTTTTATAGAGAACTGGGAAATAAGGTAAAAGGAATTGAAAGACTGCCAAAAAGAGGAAGTAGATACATTTTGGAGAAGTATCTATGAAGATCCTGTGGAACATAACATAGATGCTAAATGGATAGAATTATTAATAGAAAGAATAAGAAGTTTAAAGGTACAGTATATCAAATGGGATGAAATAACAGCCAGAGAGATTGAAATAAAGTTGAGAAAAGCCTCTAACTGGAAAACCCCAGGCCCAGATGCAGTACCTAACTTTTGGCTTAAAGTATTAATTTCTTTGCATGAGGATTTAGCCATGAGTAAGAACTATTTATATATGCACCACGAACAGACACTGCACTGGTTAACAACAGGAAATACAATGCTCTTACTTAAGAGTGAACCTGCAAGCTAATCTAAAAATTATAGACCAATAACTTGTCTTCCAACGATGTATAAACTATACACTGGAATTGATGGCGACAGCATTTATAGTCATTTAGAAGAAAACTCAATTATGGCAGTAGAACAAAAGGGCAATAAAAGAAAGTCATATGGAACAAAGGATCATTTGTTGTTAAAGTTATAGCAGAGAACTTTAAGAAGGGGAAGTATCTAACAATGGCATGAATTGACTATAAAAAACATTTGATAGTATCCCACATTCATGGATAAAAGAGTGTTTAAAAATGTGTAAGATACACCCTACACTGATTGACTACATTACAGTAACCATGAAACGGTGGCAGACCACTTTACAATTAAGCCATGATAAAGGACAGATTATTATCCCAGGGATAAAAATTCAAAGGGGGATATTCCAGGGTGACTCTCTGTCACCATTGCTATTCTGTCTTCCTATTAATCCATTAAGATGTTTATTTAACAGCTTAGGCCATGGCTACAATTTGTCTCCTAGAAAACAACAGTCTAATGATGTCTCATCTTCTCTTTGTCAATGATTTAAAACTGCATAGTTCATCAGATGAGGAACTGAAAGCACATCTGCAGGTTGTGAAAACTTTTTCAGATGATACTGGAATGTCATTTGGTCTTGATAAATGTGCAAAAGCAACCTTTAAAAAAGGAAAACTGCAGCATCAGGAAAACATTAGTTTGGGACAAGAATGTGATATAAAAAAACTTGAGCAAGAGGGCGTGTATAAATACTTGGGAATTGATGAAGGATCAGCAATAAAACATGAACAAATATGAATAAAGCTCAGTAAGGAATACTTTAGAAGACTTGAATTAATCCTGACAACAGCATTGACATCTAGGAACAAGATCGAAGCCATAAATCAATTTTCTCTTCCTGTCCTAACTTAGAGTTTTGGAGTGATTGACTGGCCCCAAAAAGTATTGGATAGACTGGATATTAAAACAAGAGGGATGCTTCATGCTCACCAAATGATTTATAAAAAGCAGTGCATACCAAGATTATATATTCCCCATTCCAAAGGAGGGATGAGCCTCCTTGAAATTGATTACATGCATAGATCTGCAATAGTGGGACTCCACATATATCTGCTGACCTCACAGGATCCAAATGTAGTGAACATTTTGAAACATGAGGAGAATAAAGCTAAGATGACATCTCTGCCTAATTTAGCAGAAGCATATCGACGTCAAGCAGGAATGGAAAGCAAACGAGAAGTTGATAAAAAACAGGCAGCAACTGAATGTGCCAAAAAACAAATGAATGAATATAAGGTGAAGGACCATATGAGTAGGCAAGAAATGTGGAAAAAACATAAATATAGTTGCAAGTAAAGAAAAATTCTTAAAGAGCCTCATGTTGAGCAAGAACAAATGCAGGAATGGTTAAGGAGAGGTAAATTCAAACCAAGAAATGAAAGGTTAATATTGGCAGCAAAGATAGTGGGCTACATACACGCTAGTTTACAAAGCCCATTGAACATGTGGGAGAAACAGACATATGCAGATTTTGTAAAACCGAATTGGCAACAGTCACATACCTTGTTGCTGGTTGCGACGCACTAATGGCAGAGGGACTGTATACTGAAAGACATAATAATGTGACGAGACTGTTACACTGGAGATTATGCAAACATCATAGTATCGAAGTGGTTGAAAAACACTGGAAACATGAGCCACAAAGCATCATAGAAAATGATGAAGTTTATATCACATGAGATCACCCGTTAACAACAGTTCAAAAGATAGATACTAGAAAACCAGATATAGTGGTCCAAGGGAGGGTGGCCTAATGGTTAAGGTGTTTGCCTTACAAACACCAGGTGCAGGGTTTGAGTCTCACAAGGGATAATTGGCTAGGCTTAAAATGGCTCGCAAGGGCAGTTAGCTTAGTATGAACCTATGGAAAAAAAAAAAAAAAAGAAAAGAAGACAAAAGTAGCATTGATCATTGAAATCACCACACCTAGTGACTACAGTGTCTTGTGTACAGAGAGACACAAAGTCATAAAATACCATGATCTGCAGGCAGAAACAAGAGCCATGTGAAAGAAAGATACCCAGACAGTTCCAATAGTAGTAGGAACAACTGGTCTTATATAAAAGAATTTACAATCGTATTTAGATATGTTAGCAATTCATGTAACACCATACGAATTGCAGAAGGAGTCATTACTGGGTACATTGTGGGTGCTGCGAAGAGCACTTTTGGCTAACATCAAAGAGTGAAACAATACTAATTTCATGAACTTTAATCATACTCTGACTTAGGAATGGGGTCCATTCCCGTCATGGTATTAGAAACCCACAAGACTTGGAGAAATTAAAAACAGTTGAGATCTCAGCTGAGTGGCCAAGCCAAGACTTCCACCACCTTCTCTGTCCAACCAGTGCTTTGTGTCCCTGCCCAAGTAACTGACACACATACTCTTTGAGATTTGATTTATAGACAGACACACACACACAACTGGGAAAGGCTGGCACAGGTTTACTAGCTATGCCCCCTTCTGCCCAGACTATAAGATAGTTCTGACTGCCACCAGCCACTCCTTATCAGTTAATTTAAGGCCCTTAACAAAGGGTGTCCAATCCTACTGTGTAATGTTACTGTTAATCCAAATGGTAGTTTGACCAAGAGCAAGGCTATTAGGAGTGGCCTGCACAGTGTCATGAAACAGATATGCAAGTAATCTAAGAGCTTAAATATCTCTAGACAGACTAATCACAATTGAAAGGTTTAAATATATTTAATAATAAATAATAAAAGAACAATGCAATATTAAATGTTTATTCACGGTGACATCAGAGTTCAAAATCACAGGAAATATTTAAAACAACATTGCAAGACAGCCTCAAATAAATACAGAAAACATCTAAACTAATCTTTAATTTATTCCTTACTGAATCTAAAAGAATTATTATACCCTAGAAACTTACTGTTACAGCAAGTCAGATGGGGTGAGTGTGTTTACCCAGCTGATGCTGTCAGGTCAAAGACAAACACAATATGCCCAGTCTCCCTCTCAGAGACTTCTTATATTAATATCTCAAATATTGCTGCTGGGATACTTGCAGCATGACATCACTTCTTGCCATCTGACTATCCCAGGTGAAACCCCCCAGTGCAGCTGGTAGCATTTAGCATCTCCCTGTGAAAATACATAAACAAGGACTTCTCTTACATCTAAGGCAAATGGTGGATGTCATAAAATAATTTTCACTCCTCCACACTTAAAGACAATGCAAAAAAACGTATAGTTCTAGACATTATGTCTCCTGTTCACTGAAACTGAAAGATAACCTTTTTTGTTTATGGCCCAGCTATAAATTAACTTAACCTCAACCATTCTTCTGAAGTTTTGCAAGTTAATCTCCTGTGTTTCAGTTTCCTGTTAAACAGTTACAATAGTGTATAAAAAATATCTCTTCAGCACACGTCTATACAATATGACATACAGTTCTAATATATTTGTAACACAGGCATATGAATTGTGTTGATATTCACAAATGACACACAACTACTTACAAAATTCCAGATAGCTAGGCTGGCAGTATCTCCTTTTGTTACATTTCTATATAAATCATATTAATGTTCACAAATAACATATCATTATTTACAAAATTCCAAATAGCTAGGCTGATAATATTTCCTTTTGTGACATTTCAACCCCCTGAAAACTCAAGCTAGTTTTTCAAGTGACTTTTGAGAAGCACTGCTTAAGTGCATTCAGTCTATCTGGGAATACTTTACCCAATTCCCTGTCTTGAGAGCCCATCTGCATTGACATTACTAAAACCACTGCAGTGCTGCACTGTCATATTATATGACTGCAGCCCTAGGCTCCACCTTAATAACTTCTGAGCCAAATAGCGTAAAGACAAATATCCAAAACTCTGGCGTTAAACTGGAACGCTAAAACGCCTTGCTCCGGAATCACTGGTACAGCAACACTAAAACAGTCTCTGCTCACAGAATAAAATTAATCCAATGGTAAAAAATGAAAAACAGAATTTATTTTGTACAAGGTTTAGCGCTTTCACCTACACAACGTAGGCTTCATCAGAACAAATATATTAACACCACTAAACCATTTAAAGAGACATTCACATTAATATATGGAAATATAAGCCATATAAATACATTCGCCTGTAAAAACTGCATGTATACATACTCCTATACTTTCACTTAAATATGTATATAAAGCTTAAATATAACTTCCAAATAAAAATAATGACTATTCATACAAAAAATTATTCAAACAAAACAATTGATATTAATATACAACGTACAGTTATCTAATTAATACTAGTATAAAATTAAATGTATTCTAAAATAGTTTTGGTGGAAATGAAGTCATTAAGGCCAGGGGGGGTAGTAGCATCTGTAAATATTTGCCAATAACTTTCTTTAAATGCTAATCTACTTTTCATATTCCCTCCCCTGGGGTTGCTTTTGATGACTTCTAAAATACCAAATTTGAACTGGTGTTCATTGCCCTTATTAATAATGTGTCTTGCCAAGGCATTTTTCTCATCCTTCTTCTTCATACAATATGTGTGAGCATATATTCTCTTTTTAAAATTCTGTTCCGTCTTACCTATGTAGTAAGCGGGACATATAATACACTTGGCAATATACACTAAAAATTTAGTATTGCAATTTCCCTTTTTAAAAAATAAGGTGGTTTTGTTGTAATTATCCAACCTTAATTTATCTGCTTCAATAATAAAATTGCACTGATTGCAATGTCCACATTTACTAGTATGTGTCTTGAATTCCTTATCTGTCCATCTGCTACCCCTTTCCAAAATGTTTTTTAAATTCTGCCCCATTTTATATACCACAATAGGTTTAGGTCCTATAATTCCTGGTAAGTCTTCCCTAGACATTAATGTATACCAATATTTATTTAATATATGTTTTACTTTATTGCTATGTGGTCCATATTCAACTATACATGCCCTTTCATATGACCTAATGCAAGTCTTGTTTGACTCAACTACTAAAGTCTGTTGAATTTCTCTATATTTATTACCTAAGAGAGGAATGATGTCCCTTCCCCATCTGTTAAATAATTCATTACTAATATCATTCATCATTTCCATGTCATAACCTCTCTCTGTGAACAAGGATATAATGAAACTAACTTCTTTTATTAATTCTTCCTTACTGGATGTCATTCTTAAGGCCCGAATACATTGGCCTTTAAAGATATTTCTTTTTGTCTTACTAGGATGACAACTGGTATATTCTACATAAGAATTAGTAAATGTTTCCTTCCGATGTATTTTGGACTGAAACCCTAAGTCTGTTCTAACTACAAGAGTATCTAAATATGGTACACCTTTAGTGCTGCTATGTGATGTAAATTTCAAATAATTACTGCTCCCATTTAAATATTCTAGGAATTTTAAGTAAGAGTCATGATTCCCTTCCCATATTATATATATATCGTCAAGAAAGCGTGAGTAGTATTTGATCTTACTGAAAAAATGACTTTTAAATATAATCTTCTCTTCCCAATTTAACATCACAAGATTAGCGTATATGGGGGCACAAGCGGCCCCCATAGCCACTCCCTTGATTTGTCTATATATTTCTCCTTCATAATACACAAAGTTGTTCTCCAATACTATAGACATAAGGTCATTGACCAACATATTTTTTTCATTAGTTAACTTACTATGTGAAATGACACTCTCCAAAAAGGCTTCTAAGCCTTCTTCCTTAGGTATACACATAAATAGGTCAATGACATCAATTGATGCAAAAATTAGTTCTTGTTTGCTTAAGTGTATGGGATAATTCCGTAAAAATTGCCACAAATCTTTAACCATATGATCAACATTATCATAAATGTGTTTTAATAAATGATCAATAGCTACCCCTAATGGAAATGTTTTTGATTTACTTCCCGATATTATTGGTCTAAAAGGTGGGTCACTCAAATTTTTATGTATTTTAGGAATGCCCACCATCGTGGCCAGAAGGGGTGTATCAACTCTAAGAAAATTATATAACTCTTCTGTTATCCTATTGTCCAAAAGGAATTCCTCTATAAATAGATCAATTCTCCTATATGCTATATTCAGTTCGTTCTGGGAAATGGTCTCATAATTCCCTGATTCGTGCAAAATACTATGAATTTTGTTGTTATAAGTCATTTTGTCATAAACAACTACCCCACCCCCCTTGTCCGGCTTCATGACCCTAATACTATCGCTGGTATATAACTCCTCTAATACATTCAGTTCTTCTTTAGTCAAATTACTTTTGGGTTTTTTCCTCTTTTTATTCAAAGTGTACAAATCATGAGTTACTAATTTCTCATATCTACATACATCCTGATTCATTACTGGCATATAACTGCTTTTCTTTTTTAACCTGTCACACGGTCTGTTGTTAACACTACTGTTATCTTTGAACATTATAGCTAGATTCAACTTTCTAATGTATTTTTTTAATTCACAAATGCTATCAACTATTCTAAATCCTGTAATTGGAATGTATTTCATTCCTTTGGATAGCAAGCTGAAATGTGCCTTACTTAATACCATACTAGTATAATTAAAAATCTGAAAGTTGGAATATTTATTGACAATTCCTTCATGAGAAGTATTAATAGCATCTTTGTTCAACGAAGTAGTAGGCCCTACAATTTGAATCTGCTGTGACTGGTTTAAATTTCTTTTTTCCTCCAGGTGTTGTGTTTCGACCACCTAATGAAAAAAATATGTTGGTCAATGACCTTATGTCTATAGTATTGGAGAACAACTTTGTGTATTATGAAGGAGAAGTATATAGACAAATCAAGGGAGTGGCTATGGGGGCCGCTTGTGCCCCCATATACGCTAATCTTGTGATGTTAAATTGGGAAGAGAAGATTATATTTAAAAGTCATTTTTTCAGTAAGATCAAATACTACTCACGCTTTCTTGACGATATATATATAATATGGGAAGGGAATCATGACTCTTACTTAAAATTCCTAGAATATTTAAATGGGAGCAGTAATTATTTGAAATTTACATCACATAGCAGCACTAAAGGTGTACCATATTTAGATACTCTTGTAGTTAGAACAGACTTAGGGTTTCAGTCCAAAATACATCGGAAGGAAACATTTACTAATTCTTATGTAGAATATACCAGTTGTCATCCTAGTAAGACAAAAAGAAATATCTTTAAAGGCCAATGTATTCGGGCCTTAAGAATGACATCCAGTAAGGAAGAATTAATAAAAGAAGTTAGTTTCATTATATCCTTGTTCACAGAGAGGTTATGACATGGAAATGATGAATGATATTAGTAATGAATTATTTAACAGATGGGGAAGGGACATCATTCCTCTCTTAGGTAATAAATATAGAGAAATTCAACAGACTTTAGTAGTTGAGTCAAACAAGACTTGCATTAGGTCATATGAAAGGGCATGTATAGTTGAATATGGACCACATAGCAATAAAGTAAAACATATATTAAATAAATATTGGTATACATTAATGTCTAGGGAAGACTTACCAGGAATTATAGGACCTAAACCTATTGTGGTATATAAAATGGGGCAGAATTTAAAAAACATTTTGGAAAGGGGTAGCAGATGGACAGATAAGGAATTCAAGACACATACTAGTAAATGTGGACATTGCAATCAGTGCAATTTTATTATTGAAGCAGATAAATTAAGGTTGGATAATTACAACAAAACCACCTTATTTTTAAAAAGGGAAATTGCAATACTAAATTTTTAGTGTATATTGCCAAGTGTATTATATGTCCCGCTTACTACATAGGTAAGACGGAACAGAATTTTAAAAGAGAATATATGCTCACACATATTGTATGAAGAAGAAGGATGAGAAAAATGCCTTGGCAAGACACATTATTAATAAGGGCAATGAACACCAGTTCAAATTTGGTATTTTAGAAGTCATCAAAAGCAACCCCAGGGGAGGGAATATGAAAAGTAGATTAGCAATTAAAGAAAGTTATTGGCAAATATTTACAGATGCTACTACCCCCCCTGGCCTTAATGACTTCATTTCCACCAAAACTATTTTAGAATACATTTAATTTTATACTAGTATTAATTAGATAACTGTACGTTGTATATTAATATCAATTGTTTTGTTTGAATAATTTTTTGTATGAATAGTCATTATTTTTATTTGGAAGTTATATTTAAGCTTTATATACATATTCAAGTGAAAGTATAGGAGTATGTATACATGCAGTTTTTACAGGCGAATGTATTTATATGGCTTATATTTCCATATATTAATGTGAATGTCTCTTTAAATGGTTTAGTGGTGTTAATATATTTGTTCTGATGAAGCCTACGTTGTGTAGGTGAAAGCGCTAAACCTTGTACAAAATAAATTCTGTTTTTCATTTTTTACCATTGGATTAATTTTATTCTGTGAGCAGAGACTGTTTTAGTGTTGCTGTACCAGTGATTCCGGAGCAAGGCATTTTAGCGTTCCAGTTTAACGCCAGAGTTTTGGATATTTGTCTTTACGCTATTTGGTTCAGTTGTTATGGAAGAGCTTAGTGAATCTATCGGTACAAGCATGGCCAATCGGCCTGATGAACTGTCAGAGTTACGTGAGGAGGTTAAAACACTCAGAGGAGAAGTGAGTAAGCTTATGGAAGCTGTAACCACTTGGATGCAGAGTGGAGGGAGAGCCGGTCATAGTGAAGGCGGAGCGGAAGTTACTGATGTTAAACAACGCCGGAATACCGGTAGTCACAGTTGTTCTGCAATTATGAGGATTGGAGAGAAAGCTGATGAAAGGGAACGGAACCGAACGGTTAAACACGATGTGTCAGCCAATTCTTCCAAGGATATTATTCTTACTTCATCTCCGGAGATACCGAATGGTCAAAGAGTATATGTCAAACCAGGAAACTGTATTGATTTACCCATCTCCACCGGTGCTAGCCATGATGTGAACAGCAGACTTGCACCTACGGAGTTTACTTTTGATTTTTCTTTTGGCAATCCAGTCGAGGAAGCCAAAAGAGTGGGTACTCGTCCTAAATTTAGCCAGAATATGCGCACATATGCCAACGCTGCTGATAACAACATTCCAACCAAAGGTACTGTTAATAACAATAATGCTGGAAAAATTACTGAAAAGTTGGTCGCTGAACAGAGTAGATGCTTGTTTAAAGACTTTATAGAGAGCGACTGTAATTTTGATGGTAATAGGAACAAAAGGAATATTAATTATGGCAATTCTAAAAGTAAAGGGTCATTAAAAGAACTGATATATGAATTTGGGAAAAAATTAAATGTTATTAATTCAATTAAGTTGGACAATGCATATTTATCACACTGTATAGAAACCGGAATGGTACCTATGGGTTTACGTTTTTTTAAAGTACCCATGGGAATTGTAATTAACAAGGAATATGAAAATGAATTAAATAAATTATTTGACAGTTTTGGTATAGAATTTATGAAAAAATTGATCAAGTTTAATGATATTAAATTATGTAATATGCTAAGTGAAGTTGATCAAATGAATGGCACCATTGTATCAGATCTATTGTTTAAAGAATGGGAAAATTTATACAACAGACAGTTTGAACTAGCGGAAGGTAGAACACACCAAGCATTTGAAAGAAAGAACAAGAAATTTACTAGAGATGCAGAACAGTATAAAACAGGAAGGGCATATAACTGGAATAAGTTATTTCATAATGTCCCAGATAGACAGGAGACTTATGATAGAAGAATAATTGATAATGGAAATTTTCAACAAGGATGGACCAGTCAGGAAAACAGGTGGTCGAAACACAACACCTGGAGGAAAAAAGAAATTTAAACCAGTCACAGCAGATTCAAATTGTAGGGCCTACTACTTCGTTGAACAAAGATGCTATTATTACTTCTCATGAAGGAATTGTCAATAAATATTCCAACTTTCAGATTTTTAATTATACTAGTATGGTATTAAGTAAGGCACATTTCAGCTTGCTATCCAAAGGAATGAAATACATTCCAATTACAGGATTTAGAATAGTTGATAGCATTTGTGAATTAAAAAAATACATTAGAAAGTTGAATCTAGCTATAATGTTCAAAGATAACAGTAGTGTTAACAACAGACCGTGTGACAGGTTAAAAAAGAAAAGCAGTTATATGCCAGTAATGAATCAGGATGTATGTAGATATGAGAAATTAGTAACTCATGATTTGTACACTTTGAATAAAAAGAGGAAAAAACCCAAAAGTAATTTGACTAAAGAAGAACTGAATGTATTAGAGGAGTTATATACCAGCGATAGTATTAGGGTCATGAAGCCGGACAAGGGGGGTGGGGTAGTTGTTTATGACAAAATGACTTATAACAACAAAATTCATAGTATTTTGCACGAATCAGGGAATTATGAGACCATTTCCCAGAACGAACTGAATATAGCATATAGGAGAATTGATCTATTTATAGAGGAATTCCTTTTGGACAATAGGATAACAGAAGAGTTATATAATTTTCTTAGAGTTGATACACCCCTTCTGGCCACGATGGTGGGCATTCCTAAAATACATAAAAATTTGAGTGACCCACCTTTTAGACCAATAATATCGGGAAGTAAATCAAAAACATTTCCATTAGGGGTAGCTATTGATCATTTATTAAAACACATTTATGATAATGTTGATCATATGGTTAAAGATTCATGGCAATTTTTACGGAATTATCCCATACACTTAAGCGAACAAGAACTAATTTTTGCATCAATTGATGTCATTGACCTATTTATGTGTATACCTAAGGAAGAAGGCTTAGAAGCCTATTTGGAGAGTGTCATTTCACATAGTAAGTTAACTAATGAAAAAAATATGTTGGTCAATGACCTTATGTCTATAGTATTGGAGAACAACTTTGTGTATTATGAAGGAGAAATATATAGACAAATCAAGGGAGTGGCTATGGGGGCCGCTTGTGCCCCCATATACGCTAATCTTGTGATGTTAAATTGGGAAGAGAAGATTATATTTAAAAGTCATTTTTTCAGTAAGATCAAATACTACTCACGCTTTCTTGACGATATATATATAATATGAGAAGGGAATCATGACTCTTACTTAAAATTCCTAGAATATTTAAATGGGAGCAGTAATTATTTGAAATTTACATCACATAGCAGCACTAAAGGTGTACCATATTTAGATACTCTTGTAGTTAGAACAGACTTAGGGTTTCAGTCCAAAATACATCGGAAGGAAACATTTACTAATTCTTATGTAGAATATACCAGTTGTCATCCTAGTAAGACAAAAAGAAATATCTTTAAAGGCCAATGTATTCGGGCCTTAAGAATGACATCCAGTAAGGAAGAATTAATAAAAGAAGTTAGTTTCATTATATCCTTGTTCACAGAGAGAGGTTATGACATGGAAATGATGAATGATATTAGTAATGAATTATTTAACAGATGGGGAAGGGACATCATTCCTCTCTTAGGTAATAAATATAGAGAAATTCAACAGACTTTAGTAGTTGAGTCAAACAAGACTTGCATTAGGTCATATGAAAGGGCATGTATAGTTGAATATGGACCACATAGCAATAAAGTAAAACATATATTAAATAAATATTGGTATACATTAATGTCTAGGAAGACTTACCAGGAATTATAGGACCTAAACCTATTGTGGTATATAAAATGGGGCAGAATTTAAAAAACATTTTGGAAAGGGGTAGCAGATGGACAGATAAGGAATTCAAGACACATACTAGTAAATGTGGACATTGCAATCAGTGCAATTTTATTATTGAAGCAGATAAATTAAGGTTGGATAATTACAACAAAACCACCTTATTTTTTAAAAAGGGAAATTGCAATACTAAATTTTTAGTGTATATTGCCAAGTGTATTATATGTCCCGCTTACTACATAGGTAAGACGGAACAGAATTTTAAAAAGAGAATATATGCTCACACATATTGTATGAAGAAGAAGGATGAGAAAAATGCCTTGGCAAGACACATTATTAATAAGGGCAATGAACACCAGTTCAAATTTGGTATTTTAGAAGT
Source organism: Protopterus annectens (assembly GCF_019279795.1). Taxonomy (NCBI): domain Eukaryota; kingdom Metazoa; phylum Chordata; order Ceratodontiformes; family Protopteridae; genus Protopterus; species Protopterus annectens. The sequence goes on from NC_056750.1 coordinate 79,374,123, forward strand.
CATCAAAAGCAACCCCAGGGGAGGGAATATGAAAAGTAGATTAGCATTTAAAGAAAGTTATTGGCAAATATTTACAGATGCTACTACCCCCCCTGGCCTTAATGACTTCATTTCCACCAAAACTATTTTAGAATACATTTAATTTTATACTAGTATTAATTAGATAACTGTACGTTGTATATTAATATCAATTGTTTTGTTTGAATAATTTTTTGTATGAATAGTCATTATTTTTATTTGGAAGTTATATTTAAGCTTTATATACATATTTAAGTGAAAGTATAGGAGTATGTATACATGCAGTTTTTACAGGCGAATGTATTTATATGGCTTATATTTCCATATATTAATGTGAATGTCTCTTTAAATGGTTTAGTGGTGTTAATATATTTGTTCTGATGAAGCCTACGTTGTGTAGGTGAAAGCGCTAAACCTTGTACAAAATAAATTCTGTTTTTCATTTTTTACCATTGGATTAATTTTATTCTGTGAGCAGAGACTGTTTTAGTGTTGCTGTACCAGTGATTCCGGAGCAAGGCGTTTTAGCGTTCCAGTTTAACGCCAGAGTTTTGGATATTCACCTTAATAACTTGGCATTTTGCTGGCTGGCTCGAAATAGCCATGTTAAGGGATTGTGGTCAGTAATTATAGTGAATTTACTTCCATACAGATAAGGCTGAAGTTTCTGCAGTGCCCACATTATGGCTAGGCATTCCTTTTCTATGGCTGCATAGCATTCCTCCCTGGGTTGGAGCCTATGACTGAGATATACCACTGGGTCCTCTTCTTCCTCTGAGGAAACCTGGCTGAGTACAGCCCCCACCCCATGGTTTGAAGCATTCACCTGCACAACAAATTCTTTGTTGTAATCTGTACTGGCTAACACAGGCAGTACTCCTAAAGCTCCTTTAAGATTATGGAATGTCTACTCACATGCTAGGGTCCACAGTACCTTATCTGGCTTGTTTTTCCTTGTCAGGTCTATGAGGGGAACAGCTATGGTACAATAATTGGGCACAAACTTTCTGTAGTACCCTGCTGTCCCTAAAAATGTCCTCAGCTGCTTTTTGGTAACAGCACCAGGGCATGCCTGGATGGCTTCCACTTTGGCAGGTTCTGGTCCGATCTTACCACTCCCCACACTATGTCCCATGTAGGAGACTTCTGCCATATCCACTTGATATTTATAAAGCTTAATGGTCAACACTACCCTTGCATTGCCTATCTGCTAACCAGATGCTCATGTCCTCAGGCAAAGTGCTAAGGGCTTGTTCCTTCACCAAGAGGTCTGCCAGCCCTTCAAAAGTGGTGAACTGACACCCACTCACCCACCTTGCCTTGTGTTTATGCCCACAAAACCTTTTTCTATAAGCTTCAGGTGTTAACTTAAAACACTCTAACAGACAGATTTTAACAGTATTATAATTTAAGCAATCAGTAACAGACAATTTAGAAATAGGAGTTACAGCTTTACCATGGAGAAAGGGGGTTAGGAACCATACCCAGAGCCCTTGATCAGCATTATAATGTTTATATACTCTTTCAAACATATGTATGAAACTATCAGAATTATCCCCCTCTGTAAATTGTGGAAGAAATTTACTGACCTTTGTTGCTTCTGGGGTTCGGTTACTCCCTTCCCCATTACCTCCATGACTCTGGCAAAGACTCAGCATCTCCTCCTCATGTTGCCTCTGCCTCTCATTTTCTTCAGCTTCCAGATGTTTCATTCTCTTCGGATTCTAATTCCAAATGCCACATTCCCTCTGTGGATTCTGCTTCAACCTCTAAATGCAGCAGTTTCTGCTGATTCTAGTTCTAAACTCCTCTTTCTCTGCCTCCAGACATGTCATTTTCTCTGCTGCTTCTATTTCTAAACACTTGGCCTCCAGTTCAAGTCTCTTTAACTCCAGACAGATTTTTAAGACCTCTGTGGAAAGGTTGAACTGTCCATTTTCTGAGAGTTGTACATTCCCAAGGCCAGTCTGATTGCCCTCCTGGTTGCTGTTATGCGATGCAGCTGTGCTCAAGGCTGCAACCATTTCTGCTTTAGTCAGGTTGGTATGCACCAGTCCTTTAGTCAGGTTGGTATGCACCAGTCCTTTAGTCAGGTTGGTATGCACCAGTCCTTTAGTCAGGTTGGTATGCACCAGTCCTTTAGTCAGGTTGGTATGCACCAGTCCTTTAGTCAGGTTGGTATGCACCAGTCCTTTAGTCAGGTTGGTATGCACCAGTCCTTTAGTCAGGTTGGCATGCACCAGTCCTTTAGTCAGGTTGGTATGCACCAGTCCTTTAGTCAGGTTGGTATGCACCAGTCCTTTAGTCAGGTTGGTATGCACCAGTCCTTTAGTCAGGTTGGTATGCACCAGTCCATTAGTCAGGTTGGTATGCACCAGTCCTTTAGTCAGGTTGGTATGTACCAGTCCCTTGGCCTGGCACATCTCAGCCAACTGGCTCTTTGTCAGCTTGCCATACTCCTCTGCTGACATCCTTACCTGCTCTCCCTGACTAACTAAGCTAACAAAAAATAAATAAAACTATTGTGATATGAAACTCTGAATGCTTACTCTGTGGCTGATTGAAAGTACAAACACTGTCTTCAGTAACCACTGTTTACAGGCTGCAGGAATTCAATGTCTACACTACTGAATCCTAATATGTGAATATCCTACCACTGCCAAACAATTAATATGTGATGCCCCACCACTGGCCCAGTAATCAATGAACGTCAATCCTCACTATCAGCTGCAGAGGTGTTTTCAACTGGGATAGTCAGATGACAAGAAGTGATGTCATGCTGCAAGTATCCCAGCAGCAATATATGAGATATTAATTTAAGAACTATCTGAGACAGGTAGAGCATTTTGTATTCGTCTTTGACCTGACAGCATCAGCTGGGAAAACCCACTTACCACATCTGCCTTTCTTGCTCAGTAAGTAAGGTAACTAGTGTACAGTAATTACTTTTAGATTCAATAAGGAATATAGTAAGTATTAGTTTAGATGTTTTCTGTATTTATTTGAGAGTGTCCTGCAATGTTGTTTTAAATATTTCCTGTGATTTTAAACTCCGATGTCACTGTGAATATATATTTAGTATTGTCTTGTTCTTTTATTGTTTATTGTTTATTATTGTTTATTATTAAATATATTTAACCCTTTCAAGTGTGACTGGTCTGTCTAGAGATATTTAAGTTCTTACATTACTTGCATATCTATTTGGTGACACTGTGCAGGCCACTCCTAATAGCCTTCTTATTGAGTTTGTGAGTGTGTGTGTGTGTGTGTGTGTGTGTGTGTGTGTGTGTGTGTGTGTGTGTGTGTGTGTGTGTGTGTTTGTATATAAATCAAATCTCAAAGAGTATGTGTGTCAGCTACTTGGGCAGGGACATGAAACACTGGTTTGGCAGAGAGTGTGGTGGAGGTCTTGGCTTAGCCACTCAGCTGAGATCTCAGCTGTACAACTATGCCACTGGGGAGTCTTATTGGGGAGCTGGAGAAAGAGGTAGAAACCAGCCCTAGACTGATGGCGGTCTCTGTGTGCTCTTAAGGGAAATTGCACTTTACTGTGTGTGTACTTGTCATCCTCCCAGTGTGTACATCCCCCACTCTTGCCAGTGGCGAGGATTGAAGATCCTTGATTACTGGGCCAGTGGTGGGTGTCACAAGGAGTATTGTACTCCATTAAGTATGGTTCCATTTTCTTACCTAAATAATGCATATGTAGGAATGTACTTATGAATAATTTGAAGGAAATCAGTAAACATTTGTTAGAACTGTACTCAGGACATGGCCTTGTTTTCCAGATATTCCAGAGGTACAGAGGATGTAGAATAGGCCAAAGGTATAATGCTGTGTGATAACTATGTACACATGTTACATGGATAGGTCCTTTGAGCACACTTTTAACATTACACTGTTGTTTGGTTAGCACAATGGTCATTTAGCCTATTTTATTTTTTTTGGGGGGGTGAGTTCCTGCTATGGCACAATTAGTATGGACTGTTGTGTTGGGGGTGTGAGCATAAGTGAGTATCTGTTATGGCACAAACAAGGATATGTTCCTCTTGCTACTCTCCTTGATTTGTACCCCCTAGTTATTATTTTACCACTGATGAATTTTTAAATTGTAGTCTAGTGGTTAATACTGAGAGCCTTCTTGCACTGCCTTATCTGTGCACAGTTAATTTTTACTTATGTGATCCTTATATGTGTTACCATTATTTTGTTTTTCAGTAAACAAAATGCCCGCTCTCAATAGGCCTCCATTTTCTGAGGCAGAGAATAACTTCATAATTGAAGTATTACATGAACATCATGCAGTCCTGATGTCCAAAGTGTGAGTCAATATGTTAGAACGTGCACCTGTGGGACGAATTGGTCCAAAACATTAATGCAGTTGGGTAACAGAATTGCAGACATGAGTTGGTGTGACCCAGAGCCATAGGCTTGAATTCATGCTGTGATGAGGCATGTAGCTGAATTGCACGTGATCATCAGGTCACCATCGGTGAGCCTGCAGCAGAATACCCTCTCACCGCCACTGAGGAATTCCTGGCAAACATTGCCACACAGGACAGCTCCCAGAAATCCATTACATTCTGGACATGAGTTCCACTCCTACATCTCCGGAGGATCTTCCAGATATCCTTTGTTAGATCATCAGTAGAATACAGTTGCATTCATTCTGTAACAGTGTTTATAGTTTTAATGTGTGGCAAGTTGCTTTTTTGGTGGGGGTATTTAAGATAGCTGCAGTTTTCAGGTCATTTACAGGTTATCAGCCACATTCTTGTTAACATTGCAGTTACTGTAGATATAAATTATCAAAAGTATTACCCCCCCCCCCCATTATACTGTTAAATGTGGTGCTGTTGCCATTACTTCTCCCTTTACTTTTAACAGGACCATCAGGAATTCACACATGTAGGGCACCTGCAGTTGGTTGCAGAATACATTTATGTCAGTACTGTAGATATATTCCAACATATCTGCTAAAGTGTTGTCTCAGGCCTGCTGCACTGTCTGCATACCTGTCAACTGTACAGATATTTGCTGAATGTCCATAGGTTTGACTCATACCTCCGGCCCATATTTAAGATCATAGTGATTGACTTGAAAACTATTGACAAGTAATTCATGATTGGAGACATAAAATAATGACAGAGATCTCACATTCAGACTGCATACCCTTCAGAAATGTCATGGTGAAGCAATACCTGTTATTCTATCATCTGGTTTGTAAGGGCAATATGCCAGAATGGTACCTATTCTTGACGTCCATCCATTATTCATGGCTTTGTCCACATTTCTTGCTCTAAGAAGTTAAGAGGTATAAATGTCTGTAATAGTGACATCAGTGTAAATTACTTGGCATACATTGCAGCATAGTAGTGCAGGTGTTAATGTATTCCTGTTTTCCTTCATTTTATCACAGGAGAACATGGAAGTAGTTCTGTGTCCCCTATGCCACCTGATGTCAGTGTCTCATCAGACTCTGATGATGATATTGGCCAAAATGAGGCATAGCCAGGGGGTTGCAGAAGCTGATTCTGAACAGATGTTGACATCCAGCAACTCCCCTCATTGTCACTAGACACAGCCAGTATGCCTACGCATACCCAGTCCACTGAGGCCATAGATATTGGACAGTTGGAGGGTGAGGGTACTGACCAAGGAAGTGTGGCTACTGCGGCTAAAGTGACTGTTGACACTGGCCATAGCCAAACTGTTGATGAGGTGTCACATAGGCTGATTGATAGGGATGCTTGGAGGAGGCCTGCTGTCTCTCCCACATCTGTTGCAGGCATCTCTTCTTGTGTCATTTGACATATGTAGAGAAAGCAACTCCAGAAGAATGCTCAGGGTTATAGATGCAGCACAGTCTTACATCCATGACTGCCTCCACCATGTTGTTGATTCCCTGGATTGGTTGAATGACACATTGGAATGGGATGTATCTGTGAGGGAGTGCAGAGTGTCTGTCATGAAACACACATTGTCTGTGATGGAACGTCTGCTTGGAGGGGAACATCGGCCTCATGGGTGTAGTTTAGCAACTACATTTGCTGAGAGTCAACATGGCTGTGCCAGATCATGCTCCTGTAGTGGCAGTGCATCCACTGATCCAGCAGGGCATGTGCTGTCCACACCTAGATGTAGCAGGTCATGGTCCTGTACATTCTTGTGAAGTAAGCACATCCAGCAGACATTGATCACCTTCAGGTAGTAGCACAACATCTGACCTTGGGTGTGGTGGTGCCAGTGCAACTCCTGGCAGAGACAGTTCTCATATTTGGGGGTGGAGATGATGAACTGTCAGCTCTACTATGCACAGCTCACAGCATTCTAACATACAGGCACATAGGGCTAGCACTGAGCTTGGCAGTGTTCATTCAGACACACACACACCAATGTCACATTGAGAGCACCTACAGACACATGCAACATTTCCATGGTTCATCTTGCTTGCTTCCCTTGCTTACTCTCACACATGCACTCACCAACCTTTTGTGTCAGCCTAGGCCTCCTTCACCCCTATATAACACCCTGTGCAAGTGATAACTGTGCCACATACCTGTCATCTATATTTTGGATTCATGGATACTAAATCTATGTGTCTGATGCACAGGTTGACTATCTGCATCAATATGACTTTATTACCTCCATTTGTGCTGTTGAACTGGTAATTATACCTATCAATGAGATTGTACTTAGCCATTTAAACAGTTGCTAGCATAATAATGTATCTACTTTATAGTGGATGCTTTTGTGAGGGCTGTGAAGTCAATTAAACATGTCTAATATATCTTTCTCTTTAAGGTTTGTTTAGTACAAACTTATGGGTACACATCCAAAGTCAACCCATCAGATTCAGAGCTCAGGATCGTATGTCAGCACTGAAGACAAATCTCATCAGAATGGTAATACAGTATAATGTTCCTTTCTGCATGTACTTCATCATAGGTTCTGAGGTTCATAGGATGTGACTAGGGTTTTGACCTGATGTTGTTTAGAAGCACAGCCATTACATCACAATATAATATTTAAAGGTAGATATAATGCATGGCCAAGTTTGTGTAGCAAGGACCACCCATGTCCAGCAGAACAGCAGTGATGCATGGCAGATAACATTTTCACATCAAGTCATCCAGCCTGTGCTTTAACAGGGTAACGGAGGTGTTCTGCTAGACATGTATTTGAAGCCTACTGCAGAGGATTGACAACCTTTGAGAGATGTATCTGTGTCTCCAGCATGTCCTGTGTATGTCATAGTGTACATTAATGTCCCTGGAACAGGTAACTCTAGTTCCACATTAGTTACGGATGTGCAGCATTTTCATCCCATTTTGGCCACAGATAACCCTGTAAGACATACATAATCTGCCTCAAAGCTATCTATATGATACTGCACAGTGACAGCTACTTCAGTCTGCCCACAGAAGACACATGTTGGAGACCCCCTGATATTTAATTACTCAGACATGTCTGAGGTCTGTCAAGTTAGTGCAGGTGATGGCACAATACATATCTAAGGGATGATTATGTTCATTAATACAGTTGATGAGGGATGAGTATAGGAGATTGATAACATATTTTGCTTTTGAGGTAATGCTATTGCTAATCAGATGTAAAATGTAGGATGCCTACATTTCCACAATAGGCCCAGGTTGCAGTCAACATGCGTTCCAAGGTCTATCAATACAGAACTGGGGCAGAGTGTACTCTTGGTTATTTTATGATAAGCAGGAACATTTGTTATTACCACAGGGTATGCCGATGCATTTTTGTGCAGTCGATGTAACACTCATGGCTTTGTCAGCATTTGTTAGTGCCACAACAATGGTTTGCCACAGACTGTCTGTTTTGTTCAGGACTTCTGAGATGTAGATGCCAAACCTGACGGTCCACAGCACTGACACTTCTTGTTACCACACAGGTAACATGTCTGCTGCTTGAGGTGAAATGTCCCACTGTGGCTGAATATGGTTGGTCTGTGATCCCTATTGCAAACCATCTAATAACATAGGATTTCATATTCACCTTGGTTAGTTTCTTCATTAGATGTACTGTTGGATTGTGTTAGAATGACAGCAGAAACTTAGGCAAGTTCAGGAAATCTGTTGTTCTTTATATAATTATGTCATCCTAGGTGAGAGTATAATGCTGCTCAAACATAGGGACATACCTGGCTGGGACCCATATTTATATTTATTATTATTATTTATTTAACATTTGTTTGCCAGGATAGTCTGACCGGACAACAAGTGTCCATTTTCAGAGGAGTCCTGGGGAGAAAAACTCCATAAGTTCACAGAGAGAAGAACAATTTACAAAAGAAGCATTACAGAGCAGTAGCATACAGATTGTAGACTTTACAGCGGTTAGTATACAATAAGAGGATATTCCCCCTTTTGGTTGAAAATACAAGTGTACAAAATATACAATGAGAGTAAATAAGAACCTGGTAGAGCATTGCAAGATATTTCACAACTGAATAAGAGTATATAAATATTTAAGTTTTCATATATACATTCCAGCAAATATACATGTAAGAGCATATATACACATACACATATATACACATACATATACACACATGTATACACCTACATATACATACATACTTATATACATAATTTTTATATATATATATATATATATATATATATATATATATATATATATATATACATATATATATATATATATTTATACACACACACACACACACACACACACACACACACACACACACACACACACGTACATACACTCATATATAGGTTATTTCTCACACATGGATAGGTATAGTTAGATGGTGGTGTTTGTGTTGTCCAGAATAGATTGCTCAATAGCTCAATCATGTCTGTGTTTATATACTTCATATAGTCACATCTCAAGTTGTGCATACCAACATGAAGTATGCTGGATTGAGAGTGGGACTTGCTGTTGAGAGACTTGATTGCATGTGTGCTGTGATTACTACCTCTGCCAGACAGCTGAGACTAAACTTATCCTTGTTTACGCTTATGAGTGGGGCATCTGTACGTCTCACTATACAGTCAACTATTATGAGAACCTTTGGAATAGATTCCCATTGCCTTAAGCACTTCTATAGTGAGACACTGGTAATAATATTTCTTATGTGTACTGTCTACTTTGGGTGTAGCATTAGATGTAGCATGATTGCATGTATGATGTGTCTGCTGTTTAAGTTGATTTGTGGGGAGTACCTCTGCACATGATAGTTTGTGTTGGGTGCATATTATGAGTAGGAGTCAATGTTTGTGAGTAGACCTCCTATTTAGTATTACTCTTCTAGAGGCAAGAGAGCACTGGTTCCAGATTCCTACTATAGGTGGCTCTCTTGAAATGTGTACTTCACTGGTGTAGGAGATACAGGCTGTTCAGTGCACATGAGGCATTATCTGCACTAAGTCATAAACCCATGTCAACTATGCTAGCAGGGGAAATGGTGGGGAAATGATAAGTGATAATGGGAGGTTTGAACCTGATATCTACATAGAGAATGCAAAAAGGGGGTATATGTGATCTGACTACTATTTTTCAGGTGGTTAATCTATGGGGTGTACATTAGGAGGGCCTTCATAAGGAAGATCAATATTTCTGTTATTGATAGATAAGTGGGTAAATTGCAGCTTGTTATTTAGCAGAGGTTCTGACAGCTATCTCTGCTCTGCTACATAACAGCAGCCAATTGTATTTATAAGAAAGTGTATTGACATTTCTGCATGTATAAGGGCAAAGTGTTACAGCCTCGGCACACAATCCAGAGCAGAGCAGGTAATGCAAAGACACACTGTTAAAGCCCAAACTGAGTCCAGATATGCTAACCTTCAAATAGACGCCCCTGACACAAGTGTACAGATGAGGTTTTCTCCAAACATAGATGTCATCTTCTTCTTCCTATTCTTTTGGAATGTACCTGCGATGATCCACCACTGGACCAGTAATCAAGGACCCTCAATACTCACCACTGGCACCTGTGGGGGACATACACTAGGAGGATGAGAAGTACCCACACAATGTTTCCAGATGCAGCTCTGTGCATCAAGTGCAATTTCCCCTTAAGAACACACAGAGACCACAGTCACTCTGGGGCTGTTTTCTCCCTCTTTCTCCAGATCCTCAGTAAAACTTCCCACTGGTACAGCTATAGAGTTGAGATCTCAGCTAAGTGGCCAAGCCAAGACCTCCAGCACCCTTTCTATCCAACCAGTGCTTTGTGTCCCTGCCCAAGTAGCTGACACACACACTCTTTGAGGTTTGATTTACACACACCCACACACACACACACACACACACACACACACACACACACACACACCTGGCAAAGGCTGGCACAGGTTTATTAGCTATGCCTCATTTTGCCCAGATTATAAAGTAGTTATCACCAGCCAACTCATTATCAGTTACTGTAAGGCCCTTAACAAAGGGTGTCCAATCTTACTGTGTAATAATAATATTAATACAAGTGGTAGTTTGACCAACAGCAAGGTTATTAGGCATAGCCCACGGTGTCACCAAATAAATATGCAAGTACTCTCAAAGCTTAAATATATCTTACAAACATCAGCCACAATGAAAGGTTTAAATATATTTAATAATAAATAATAAAAGAACAAAAATATTCAGTATATACTCACAGTGACATCACAGTTCAAGACCATAGGAAATATTTAAAACATTGCAGGACAATTTCAAATAAAGAAAGAAAAACATCTAAACTATGCTTCACTATATTCCTGACTGAATCTAAGAAAACTGCTATACCCTAGTTAACTTACTTAAGAGCAAGGCAGATGAGGTGAATTGATCTTCTAGTTCTTGTGGTCAGGTCCAAGACAGAATACAGAATGCACTGTCTCTCTTTCAAAGTGTTCTCAAATTAATATATCAAATATTACTGCTGGGATAGCTTGCAGGATGACATTATTTCTTGTTATCTGACTGTATCCCAGACAAATCCCCCATTGCTGGAAGTTAGCAGTATTTAGCATCTACCTGTGAAAATACATGGACCTCAGATCTTTGGCAGATGCTGGAAGTCATAAAATAATTATATCCCTCCACATCTCAAGAGCTCCCTACATAGAAATTCTGCCTCTTGCTTCCATAAAGTAATTTAATTTCAGCTATTTTTTTAAGTTTTGCTGGACTGAAGTTAGCCTCCTGTATTCCAGTTTCCCCTGTTAAAATATATAGATTCAAACAGCTACAATGGTACAAGTACATTTCTGTTCTATTCCAGTAGGGCACACTGTGGATATATTTCAAGCAGTTTGCAAAAAATATTTTCAGCACATATGTCTGTGCAAAAAGGTTTGATATACCCATAACATACAGTTCTAATACAGTTGTAACACAAGCATCTTATATAAATCATGTTGACATTCACAAATGACAAATAATTATTTACAAAATTCCAGATAGCTGTGCTGGCAGTATCTCCTTTTGTCACAGTACCATTAGGCATTGCCACAGTAGATCATCTGCTTCCATTTCTACCCATCCTCTGCATCTTGCTCTGTCACATCAACCTTCATGTCCTCTGTCACCACATCCATAAACCTTATCTCAGGCCTTCCTCTTTTCCTCCTACCTGGCAGTTGCATCCTTACCATCCTTCTCCCAGTATACATAGCATCACTTCTCAACACATGTCCAAACCAAGACAATCCCACCACTCTGGCTTTGTATCTAAAACATGCAACCTGAGCTAACACTCTAATATACGGTTAATACTCTTGTACATCCTCAGCACACACAATGCAAATCTTAACATCTGGAACTCTGCAAACTGCTGCTATGACTCCTGTTTCTTTTCAGTGCCACAATCTGCAACCCATATAACATAGCTGGTTTCACTACCATCTTGTTGACCTTGTCTTTCACTGTTATTGGTACCCATCTGTCAGCAATCACTCATGACACTCTTCGTCCTCCACTCCCCCTGCATTCACTCTCTTCTTCACCTGTCTTGCACACTCACCATTACTCTGAACTGTTGATCAAAAGTATTTCAATTCACATGCCTTCACTAACGCTACTCCCTGCATCCTCGCCATTCCTCTATCCTCCCTCTCATTCACACACATATATTCTGTCTTAGTCCTGCTGACCTTCATTCCTCTCCTCTGTAGAGCATATCTCCACCTCTTCAGGGTCTCCTAAACCTGTCCCCTTCTCTCACTACAGATCACAATATCATCCACAAACTTCATAGTCCAGAGGGACTCCTGTGTGATCTAATTTGTCAACCTGTCCATTAGCAATGCAAATAGATATCATGATGTTTGTGCATACAATAACAGGAATGTCACTGTTGTCTGTCTTATACAGGATGAGGTGATGTCTACCTGTCTGTCAGGCCAGTGTGTGACTATAGCCTGTTGTGATGTATACATACTCAATAATATGATATTGCTGATGACATCAGCAGTGTCCACTGAAGACAGGAAGACAGTGTCCCATAGGTTGTTGTAAAATGCTCTGTGTAATTTTCACCAACAGCTCACACACATTTGACTGCAGTGAGACTAGAACCCCTACCTATCCAAGTTTATAGAACACAGACCAAGTACTTAATGCACACACCACTGCACAAGTCTGATTTCACTAGGACTGCAGGTGATCTTATGGTAGATAACATCAGCAGGCCACATGGGATACAAAAATTTGGAGGTCTGTTTTGACTGGATGTTTGTGCAAGCACTAAAACAGTGCAAAACTGTGCCATTTGAGAAGCCCATTTGGGATACATATTTACACCATTCTTTATGCAGACACATACACCAAGTTAACCACAGTGAGAATAGAATACCTACCTATCTAGGTTTACATACTACAGATTACAGTTCTTAATGCACACAGCACAACACAAGTCTAATTTTACTAGGACTGCAAGTGATCTATGGTAGATGACATCAGCAGGCCACATGGGGGGCAAGAGTTTGGAGGCCTACTTCATTTTGATGTTAGTGCAACCACCAAAATAGTGCCAAACTATGCTCTTTGAGAAATCAGTGTGGGATACGCACTTACACCCTTCTTTATGGAGGCACACGTGACAAATTGACTGCAGTGAGGATAGAACTCCAACCTACCTAGGTTTACATACTACAGATTACAGTACTTAACACATGAGCCACAGCACAAATCTAATTTTATCACGACTGCAGGTGATCTTATGTTAGATGACATCAGCAGGCCACATGGGGGACAAGCGTTTGGAGGCCTACTTTGACTATATGTTTATGCAAGCACAAAAACAGTGCAACACCATGGTATTTGAGAGGTCAGTGTAGGATGCACACTTGCACCCTTCTTTATGGGGACACATACACACCATGTTGACTGCAGTAAAGATAGAACCTCTATCTATCTAGGTTTATATACTATAGATCACAGTACTTAGCACACAAGCCACATCACAAATCAGATTTTATTAGGAATGCAGGTGATCTTATGGTAGATGACATCAGCTGGCCATGTGGGGGACAAGAGTTTGGAAGTCTGCTTCCACTGGATGTTTATGGAAGCACCAACACAATGAAAAAACATGCTATTTGAGAAGTTAGTGGGGATACACATTTACACCCTTCTTTATGGACACACACACACACACACACACACACACACACACACACACACACACACACACACACACACACACACACACACACACACACACACACACGCACACACACAGAGTTGGTTACAGTGAGGACAAAATCCCTACCTATTTAGGTTTACATATTACAGATCATAGTCCTTAACACATGCACCACAGCACGTCTAATTTTATCAGAACTGCAGGTGATCTTATGGTAGATGACATTAGCAGGCCACATTGGGGACAAGAGTTTGGAGGCCTGCTTTGACTGGATGTTTGTGCAAGCACCAAAACAGTGCAAAACCATGCCATTTGAGAAGTCAGTGTGGAATACACACTTAAATGGAGACACATACACACAACAAGTTGATTGCAGTGAAGATAGAACCATCTCTTATCTAGGTTTACATACTACAGATCACAGTTCTTAACGCACAGCCCACAGTACAAGTATGAGTTTATTAGAGCTACAGGTGATCTTATGGTAGATGACATTAGCAGGACATGGGTGATGTTTTTGCAGGCCTGCTTAGAAAGGATGTGTGTGCAAGCAGTAAAACAATGGAAAACCATGCCATTTGGGAACTCAAATTGGGATACACACTTCCACATTTGTTTATACACACACACAAGCAAATGACTGTTGTGAAATTAGAACCCCTACCTATCTCAGTACATGGTCTACTGAAAACAGTAGTTAACACATGCACAGTGGCACAAGTCTAATTATTGTAAGACTGAAGGTGAACTTATGCTAGATGACATAACCAAGCCATGTGTTAAACAACAACTTGGGAGGCCTGCATAGTCACATTGCTTCTTAGTATCATCTGAGGCTAGTAGCCTAGTTGTGTAACACTAATAGCCTTATTGAGCATATTTGCCTGTTTGTGTTTGGATAAGCAAGCCTGTGAGCATCATCTATTAGCCCTGTCCATGAGTGAGCACACAACATTGTGTACTGCAGCTTGTACAGTGTTTTATATGTGTGTTGAAAAATCAAGGAGAACCAGGGTTGTTGTGATTACTGGTGCTGTTGCTGGTGGGGAAACAAATGGCTGGCTTGTCAGTATATGTACATATACTTATATTGTGCCTTCAATTTCCAGTGTTTCCACATGTAGTCTTAGGGGAGACATGGGGTCTGAGAATGATAGGACACCATACCTGTCAAGTGTCCAGATTTTCACAGAATGTCCAGATTTTTTACTCATATTTTTGGCTTGTTTCTCACAAAATTGTTGTTTTCTGGAAATTCAATGGCAAATCATTGAGAAATTAAGTCAGAAAAGAATGCAGAGTTCACTGAGTCTAAAACTGTTCACACCTAAGTTTGCATTGTGCTGTGATGCATACATGGAAAAAAATACAGTGTAAGCTTTATTGAATTCCCCCGAACTCTTGATTCCTTTAAGTTAAATATCCTCTAACCAGGTTCTACAAAATAGCAATGAAGCAAAGAAATCATCAGGATAATCCATGCCTGGCGTGAAAGAAAAGTTATACAGTTCAGGTATCAAACAAATTCCAACAATGGATAAAGAAATCATGAAGATAATCCAAGCCTGGCATGAAAGAAAAGTTATACTGTTCAGGTATCAAGCAAATTCCAACAACGGATAAAGAAATCATGAAGATAATCCATGCCTGGCATGAAAGAAAAGTTATACTGTTCAGGTATCAAGCAAATTCCAACAATGGATTGCTTACTAGCCAGTCGTTGTCATTGGTTTGTTTTATTTATTTATTTCCATTTGTCCTTTGATTACCAGAATAGTCTAATATTCAGGGGAGGCCTAGGGAAAAAGGCTCCAGAGCACATTCAAAAACATTTAAACAGTAGTTGAATAATTATATACAAAGGGAGAAAAGCACCACAACAGATTAAAATTTTGCAATGACTTGAGAATAAAGAGTCCACTAAAATACACATAAAAACTTTTTACAGTGGCTGATAAGTAGTTTATTTATTTTATTTATTTATTACAGTTTGATGACCAGGATAGTCCACTGGGCCTGGAAGAGCCTGTTTTCAGTGGAAACTCTGGGAGAAAAGCTCCAAAGAATATAAACAATTTTACAACAAAAGTAAATGAAGTATGGAACAGTGAAAAATACAGAGATAATATACAATTTGTAAAAAAAAGTCATAACATTTCTAATCCTAATTAATGATTTGCAAAAGTGAGATTCATGTAGTCTAAGCATATTAAAAGTACAGGCAAGTACTTATAAAAAGTAGTTAGATCCACTGCAGAATTCCATAACCTGTGTCTGCTAAACTAATACATAGTTGTATTGACTATATTTCTACTAATAATATAGTGGTGAGAAATAATAGAATATTCTGCTGCTATAACAGAGAAATAGAATGAGATGAGGTGGACTAATGAGCAGGAGGTAAAATTAAGGAGATGGAAAGAAAGTTTACTATCATCGTGGAAGGACATAGTAGTAAGTGTCATCTGAAGAGGTGGAAGGGCATGCATTAGTAGTATGGTATCAATCAAGTCAGAGCCATTACTATCTGCTAACATATGAATGTGTTAGTGAGAAAGGCATAGTTATCATCAGTAGGTGGTCATGCATCTGTTCTGAGGGTTCTGCATGTACAGTTACAGGTTTCAGATAGATTTTTTTGGATTGATCTTGAAATTGGAAAGTTTGCTGGTATGTTTTAGGGAGAAGGAGACAGAGTTCTAGGAGTGGGCTACCTACCTGGAGTAGAGAGAGGTTTCTGGGGACAGGTGTGGTTTGCAGTTAGTGAGGAGCATTTTATTTCCAGACTGACGTGCCCCAGCAGAGGTGTACATGTGTAATACATCTAGCAGGGCTTTGCTTTGTTCTGGACTGTATATTAACTTGTGGATTATGAGCAGTTGGGTGTAAGTGAATGTCTAGTAGTAGTTGGCATGGAATATGACTTATATAGGGGTGTTGTCAGAAGCTGTTATTTTTGTTTGAGGTGTGTAAAAGCTTTGGGCAGTGATAACATTTTTTTTTCTTAGAAGTTGGGAGTTATTGAGACAACTTTCAAGTGATGAAAATGACTCTTGGGTGAGGTGTTGTATAGTAACTATGTTACTAGAAGAACAGGTTAATGTGGAGTCATCAGCATGTTGTATGAGGTGCTGTAGAGTAACTATGTTACTAGTACAGATTAATGTGGAGTTATCAGCACGTTGTATAAGGTGTTGTAGAGTAATTATGTTACTAACAGAACAGATTAATGTGGAGTCATCAGCACATTGTATGAGGTGTTGCAGAGTAACTATGTTACTAGCGGAACAGATTAATGTGGAGTCATCAGCACATTGTATGAGGTGTAGCATAACTATGTTATTAGAAGAACAGGTTAATGTGGAGTCATCAGCATATTGTATGAGGTGTTGTAGAGTAACTATGTTACTAGTGGAACATATGAATGGGGAGTCATCAGCATGTTGTATGAGGTGTTGTAGAGTAACTATGTTACTAGTGGAACAGATTAATGTGGAGTCATCAGCACATTGTATGAGGTGTAGAGTAACTATGTTACTAGAAGAACAGGTTAATATGGAGTCATCAGCATGTTGTATGAGGTGCTGTAGAGCAACTATGTTACTAGAACAGATTAATGTGGAGTCATCAGCATGTTGTATGAGGTGTTGTAGAGTAATTATGTTACTAGTGGAACAGATTAATGTGGAGTCGTCAGCATATTGTATGAGGTGTTGTAGAGTAACTATGTTACTAGCTGAAGAGATTAATGTGGAGTCATCAGCACATTCTATGAGCTGTTGTAGAGTAACTATGTTACTACAGATTAATGTGGAGTCATCAGCACGTTGTATGAGACATTGTAGAATAACTATGTTACTACCAGAACAGATTAATGTGGAGTCATCAGCACACTGTATGAGGGATGCTAGACATTTAACAGAGTGCAGGTTGTTGGTAAATATCTTGAAAAGCAGTAGCCCCAGTATGGAACTTTGGGGAACCCCTGATTTTGACATTTAGGAAGGATGAGTAGGAATTAATCCATTTAACAGACTGAAGTCTACTGGAAAAGTAGTTGGAGAACCAGTTGTAGGAAATGTTGGATAAGCCAAGTGAAGAGAGTTGTTTTAGAAAAAGTCTATGGAAAACGGTATTGAAGGCCTTGGATAGATCCAGAAACATGACAGAAACCAGTTGGTCTTTGTCTCTGGCTTGGTTAATAGTGTTGGCAAAGATTAAGACAGCTGTGGTAGTGTTATGCCCTGGTCTGAAACCATGTTGTATGGAGCTAAGGAGGGGAGAGCATGGATATATCATTGGAGTTGCCTTCTTTGTGAAGGGGGATGGTGTGAATTTTTTTCAGTAAGGCTGGGTCATGTAATTCCTGAACAGATCTGTTTGTAAGGATGGATACTGGAAAGGAAATTGAGTTGGCTGCTATTTTTAAGAAATCACAGGAATTCCTCCTGGAGCAAGTGTACTTGGTTTAATTTGTTTGAGTATTTCTTGTTTGTTATGATAGATACTGGTTGAATGCAGAAAGAGTGAGTATTAATGGAACTTGGAGGTGATATTAAGTGGAATGTACTCAGGTTATTAGAGGAGGTTGATGTGTTTTGACTTTCGTTGTGAAGTAGTTTAGCAGTGCTAGAGATAAAGTGGTTATTTATTTACATTTGTTTACTGCGATGGTCCACAGGGTCAAAATGAGCCCATTTTTAGTAGAGGCCTGGGGAGAAAAGCTCCACATTAACAAGCACATACAATACAAGAGTCACAGTTGAGTACACAAAAGTTAAACATGTCAATATCATAAACATCAAATAGCATAGTAAGTATATTAACAAACTTCTGGAGATAAGTTCCGCAAGAACATCAATAGAAATGTAACAGTAAATACAACACAGGTGTGTGTATCAATCACTCCAATTCAATATGAATGTCAAGTAGATATTACAGCATAGTAAACTTAGATGGTATTTCTTTGAGTAGTCAAACTAGCAGGTAGAAGAGTTCAACCTGACAGAGAGTAAGTCATTATACACAATAGTAGTGATAAACTGGGGAATCAGGTTTTGAGAGGTACAGAGTTACCACATGTGCAGTGCCAGAGAGTGCAGAGATGTTGCTGTAGAGATGTCTTGAAAGAGGAAGGATTTCTAGTAGTCCTTACAGTAACGGTAGGGCATTCCACTGTTTGGCAACTGAGAAAGAAAATAGCTGCTGGCCAGCTGGAAGGTTTGTTTTTTGTATTTTCAAGAGAAGTTAATTCTCAGATCTGAGAGTCCTACTTGGACGGTAGTGAGTACATATAGAACTAAGGACTAGGCAGTCTGAGGGTTTGAAGATAATTCTGTGTGCTGTTGTTAGTTGTAAGTGTGTAAGGTAATGTGGGAGCTTGAGACAGTTCAGTAAGTGTAAGGAGGAACAGTGACAGGAGGAGTATTTGGCATTAGTTGTGAACTTGGCTATTTTATTGTAACAGGTCTCAAGCTTGGATTTCAGAGAGGACTGAATATTAGTAAGTTGTGGAGCACCATATAAGGGAGAAGGTAGAAGAAAGGCTGAGGCAAGGGTTTCTTTAGTAGAGCAGCTAAGGAAGTGTTTGTGTCTATAAAGGATACCTGATTTTTGATGAGTTTTTTGATACCATCGTGCTCATGCAGGTCAAATTTCAGGTTTTCATAGATTCATAGATTAGTACTAAGCTAACTGCCCTTGCGAGCCAATTTAAGCCTAACCAATTATCCCTTGTGAGACTCAAACCCTATACCTTGTGTTTGTAAGGCAAACACCTTAACCATTAGGCCACCCTCCCAACACCTAGTAGTTTTGTATGAGAGGCAACTTTAATACTTGTTTTGTTCTGAGAGTGTATAGTGAAATCAGTCTTGTTTAGGGGAGTGGTTAGTGAACTCAGCCTTGTTTAGGGGAGTGGTTAGTGAACTCAGCCTTGTTTAGGGGAGTGGTTAGTGAACTCAGCCTTGTTTAGGGGAGTGGTTAGTGAACTCAGTCTTGTGTAGGGGAGTGGTTAGTGAACTCAGTCTTGTGTAGGGGAGTGGTTAGTGAACTCAGTCTTGTTTAGGGGAGTGGTTAGTGAACTCAGTCTTGTTTAGGGGAGTGGTTTTCTTAGGGTTGAATAATACAAGCCTGGTTTTGTTGTTAAGGGCAAGATGGTTGTTGGTCATCCAAGTTTTAGTAGCTATAACAGCAGTTTAGGTAATTTGTTGAAGTTTAGATATGGAGTTGGCAGAGTAGATGATGGTTGAGTCATCTGCATATTGTATTAGAGAACCTTGACTGAGGAGTGAAAGTTTTTGATGAACTGCTGAAAAGAAAAGGCCCTAGTATGGAGCCTTGGGGAACTCCTGTAGTTGTACTAAGGAATGGAGAACGAGAGTGCTGCCATTTAGTAGCTTGTAGTCTATGTGTTAGGTAAATAGAGAACCAATTTAAGGATGGGGATATGCCTAGTTTACAGAGTTGTGTAAGAAGTAGAGGGTGGGACTCTGTATCAAACGCCTTAAAGAGGTTAAGAAATAGAGGGGATACAATTTTACCTGCATCTTGAGCTCAGTTAACTGTGTCCGTGAAGGATATAAGAGCTGTTGTAGTATTTTGGCCTGGCCTGAACGCATGCTGAGTGTGGGAAAGGATTTGGTTATGAAGTAGAAAGCTTAGAAGTTGAATGTGAATATATTTTTCCAAGATCTTAGAGATAAGGGAGAGAACAGCAATAGGGCAGACATTAGAAATGTCAGTGCTGTTGCCACCTTTTTGAAGAGGAAGGATACATGCTTTTTTTCCAGATGCTAGGAACATAGGACTCTTAGATAGATCTGCTAAGAAGCATACTAATAGGGTATGCAGTGGCTTTAGCTGAAATCTGAAGGTATTCAGAGGGTAAAGTATCAGGAGCATTAGTGCCAGTTTTGAGGTTGAGAAGTAATTTTGTTATAATAGAAATGCTTATGGGAAAAAAGGAAAATCTGGTTGGAGAGGGGATAGTGGTGTTCTGTGAAGATTGACTTCAAGTTGCAGAGTTAGAATTGTAGTTAGCTTTGGGAAAGGTAGCTGTGAGATTAGATAGTGTTGCTATAATATGAGTTGGAAAAGATGGTTATTTCAGTAGGTGTATCAGGATGTGGATACGGGTTGTACTTTGAACCTGGATTTAGCAGAGATGTAATAAAATACCAGAATTTCTTTGGGTTTTATTTATGATTATTTTGAAGACTTAGGTAGCGTTTTTTTTGTCTTTAATGACTAGATGTTTTACCTGATTACAGAGTTGCCTAAATTTTAAGAGATCGGAAGGGTTTTTATTTGCCATAGTTTCCAGGATTAGTCCCCAGCAGTCATGCATTGCTTGGTGGGCCTAATGAGCCAGATGGCATGGTTTGGTTTTATTCTTTTTTGTCCAAGTGGGGCTAGTCTGTTTAGAGTGTTGAAAAATATCGCGTTGAACTTGATGGCTTCATCAAGGTGAAGGACTTTTAGTATTTACCAGTTGATGTTTTTCAAGGTGTCATTGAAGACTGTTGGGTTAAAACTGGTTAGATTTCTTGTTTGTTTATATTTGACTTAACAATGGAGAGGTTTTCACTAGACTATAACCAGGCAGGTGGTCACTGATACTATTGGGTAGTGTGCCTGTGGATGAGATTTTCTTGGGATCAGAGATCAGAATCCAGTCAAGGATGGAACCACTGTCCTTGTTTCTGCTGAGTCTAGTTTCAGAATCCAATCAAGGATGGAACCACTGTCCTTGTTTCTGCTGAGTCTAGTTTCAGAATCCAATCAAGGATGGAACCACTGTCCTTGTTTCTGCTGAGTCTAGTTTCAGAATCCAGTCAAGGATGGAACCACTGTCCTTGTTTCTGCTGAGTCTAGTTTCAGAATCCAGTCAAGGATGGAATCACTGTCCTTGTTTCTGCTGAGTCTAGTTTCAGAATCCAGTCAAGGATGGAACCACTGTCCTTGTTTCTGCTGAGTCTAGCTGGATTGGTAATAAGCTGAGTAAAGTTAAATAGATTAATACTGGATGAAGGGGAGCAATAGGCAAGATCAAGTCAATTAATGTTTACATCACCCGGGATAATTGTTTCATTTTCTATGCTGTTTGAGGTCCAGGCCAGAGTTTCTTCTGGCAGAGGAATGTTGTTACCTGGGGGAATGTATAGGGCTATAATGCAATGATTTTTACAGTTTATTTTTAGGAATGATATTACAATTTCAGTGGAAGAAAATTTGTAGAATGAAGTTAGTATAGGGGACTACCATAAAGGTATTTGGAAAGAGTAGTGTGACGCCTCCTTATTTATGGGGTCTATCTGCTCTTAAACAAGCATAGCCTGGGGGTGGGGGATTTGAAGTCTTTTATGAAAGGTTTTAGCCAGGTTTCAGTAGCAGCAATTATATGTGGTTTGTTGTGGGATACCCAGGCATGGAATTCTGGGATTTTGTTTTGAATACTTTGAAGGTTGAGTGTTTTGGTATTTAGAGATCTTTAAGAACTGGGGGTGGATGGGTTGAAAGAAGAAGAGATGGGTCCTGGGTCGGGGTGGATATCTCCACATTGAGTTAAATTAGAATATTTATGTGGGTAAATAAAGGATAATTGGTTTCTTCTTGATCTGTAAGTATAAATCAAGGGTGAATGGTACCAGCTGTTATTTTGTAGAGGAAGGATTTTTAATTTGGTGTGTAGAAGTTTGCTTATTTGAGACAGGCTGGAGGATATCTCTGAGTAGCTGGTGAAAGATCTGGTTTGTGTCGATGTATAGATATAAGTTTGGGAGGTGGCTACATTGTGTCCAGTGATGTTAGATTTAGCAGGAGACAGAAAATAGGGAGAAGAGCAGTATATTAGTAATGAGAGATACTGTAGAAGAAGGATGGAGGTTCTAGATAGAGGGATGGAGAGGTCGTGGTACAGAGATGTCAGAATGTGCTTGTATGATTGTTATAGGGGTGCTGATAGAATAAGGTGAGGAAGTCGGGAGGAGAATGTTGTGGTGAAGTTGAGCAATTCAGCAAGATATATTCATTTGGAGGTGAATAGTTGAATTATACAATGCTAGGTATAGGTAGGATGGCTAGTGAATAGTTATGTGGTAACTGGATTATTGTAATAGAGGAAGTGGAGAGAAGTAACTGAATCAAAGGATTTGATTGCTGGAAGTGAGGTGGAGTAGCAGAATAGCTCTGGATTGTTTTGGATGACTATAATGGGAAGAGTTAATTGACATAAATTTAGAGATATTAGGGGTGGGTAGGAATGGGGGCAAGTTAAGGGAGTGGAGTGAGTCCAAGCAAATCAAGGGTGAATGGAGTGGGCCTCCACCCGGAGTGAGAAATTCAGCAAGTGAAGAACACGCTTAGAAAAACTATCTTAAAGTTAATAAAATGAGACTAATTTTGTAGCAAAAGTAGCTCAGTATTTGATTTAACCTTATAGCGGTTACAGTGGGTTAATGTGTACTAGATGCAGCAAGGCAGTAATGAAAAGGAGAAAAAGTTTAGTAGAGATAACATGGGTAGTGATACAGGAAATTAAAAGATTGAAATTGCAAAGGTAAGCCTCTTCTATGGGTCTCCACTATGCCAGCTGTTACAGAGCTATATAAAAAACTAGTGCTCCTTATTCAAAAAACACAAGTTTGGGGTGGTGCCGTATATCTCTCAATGAAAGGCACTTTACACAGATAGGTCTTACAATGTAGGCCAAGTACAAACTTTAAAATTCCCGCCAAACTTTAGGGGCACTCTTTGACTTGGGAGGTTTCACAAGTAAATGCTGGGTGAAAGAAATGTTTTTGGGGGATGCATCTCAGGGTCTTGGACTTCATTATGAGGAGATATACAAGCGAGTGAGGCAGCTTGGATCTTTAAGACATATATACATACGCAGAGTAGAGAGGGGAGCGATAACACAATAAAGTAGAAAACAAATGTGTGGCTAAGAGAAAAAAGTTAAAGTCTGGTTCAAGAGTTAAAGTAGTGCAGAAAGAATATTGTTCACCAAGTTAAATTTGGCATTCATGGCTATCAAATCAGAGAGGACATGTTGCATTGCTATGAATATACTGCAGTTGGATAGGAATTGAATGGGAAAGGGAACCTGTTCACATGCTAAATTCGTTGAGTGTTAGGACTATAAAGCTGAAAGGTCAAAGAACGAAGCTGCGTAATATACTATGGTTTGGATAGGAATTGGAATGGGAAGGGAGCATTGAAAGCATTAGCTGTTTCATCCAGGGAGCAGTGGGGTTGAGTTTTGGTTGTCCATTTGATCCAATGACATAATATTTTAGATATGGTGGCCCAAAAGTATCTAGAATGTTTGTAGTGTCTATTCTGCAAATTGGAATAATAACGTTTCTTGTCAAGTTTGTTCTGGAATTTGGCTTTATTCTGCATGTATTTATATTGCTAAAGATTGCATTCTGTTTTATTATTGAGGCATGCTATTCTTCATTCATTTCCTGGTAGTAGGAGTGAGCCAAGGAGCAGGGTTGTCTTGCATTCTTAAGTCTAAGGCGGCCTAGTTGTTTAGCTGTTACATAAATAACTTATTAAAATAAACAACTTCACCTAGTGGCAAGACTTTTAGGATGCTCCAGTTGAAAGGTTGTAGTGAAGTGTTAAACAGTTGTGGGTTAAAGTTGTTCATGTTGCCAGAGTATTTATATGTCTGTTCCTTTGGAGAAGTATACCATTCTCTTGTGGCATATATGGGCAGGTGGTCACTAAGTGTGCTAAGGTGCTGTGGGAGCTTATATTGCTAGGGTGACTTGTTAATAACCACTCTAGGATGGTAGTTTTACTATTTTTAAGTTGATTCTGATAGGACCACTGATAATTTGGGAGAAGTTGTAAAGGCTTATACTAGTAATTATTATCTCAGAGGTGAGACTTGACCAGCTGATGTTAACATTACCTAGTATAACTGTCTCTGTGTGTGCATTATCAGATAGCCAGGATGTACTAATACTGCTCCAGGATGCATATAAATAGCCCCCACAGATATTGTTTTACTTATGTTTAGTTTTAGCTTACTTAGAGGTAGTTCGGCATTGAGGAAGGAGGGTATGGCAGATGTGAAAGGTGACTGGTTTATGCTACTGAGGTACATTATTGCTACTCCTCCTGCTTTTTTGTTTAATCTATCAACTCTAAGAATGTTAAAGCTGGGGGAGGGGAGTATTTTGTGTTACTTATATTCGGTTTTAGCCAGAATTAAATTATTGATCATATGTCAGGGGAGTGATACCTTATAGTTGTGGAATTTTGTTTACAGTGCTTCTGATGTTTATATGAAATAGATTGAGTTTCTTGTTGATATTTCTTTATTTTATCAGGAGAATATTTTGGTTTTTAGGCAGGGATGATTTATTATTTGTGGAGTAACTTGGTGCCTGACAGGGTCCAGGGTTGGGGTGAATATCACCTGCTAGGAGTAAATTCAATAGTACATGTTTTATGAATGTGTTGTTTTAGTTTTTTTCAGCTGTCTGTATTGAGCAGGATGGATGAAGGTGTTACATTGTAATCATGTGTCTTTTGGTAGTAGGGAGTTGTGTTTCTTAACACACAGTAGGGTAATAATATGCGTATGAGATAGGATAGAATGATACATTGTATCACCGTCGGGAGTTTAGCATATGCAATGTTTTAAACGAGAGCAAACATTAAAGCAATTGTATTTATTTATTTATTTGACATTTGGTTGCCAGGAAAGTCTGACTGGGCTGAAAGGCCCATTTTCAGTGGAGGCCCTGGGAGAAAAGCTTCATTAATAATAAGGCTTTTACAACAATAAACTGAAAAATCAGAAGTAATATACAACATTACATGAATTGATTAGAAAGCTATATACTCAGTACTGTACAAATTTACCAAAAAAGAAAAATAAATGGAAAGTAATATGCATCTTTACATGAAATGTCAACAGGGATTATATACATAGTGTTATACAGATATCAGTACAGAGAATCAAATTACAGGAAAATAAACAACCGCTACAAGATTTATAGTTTGCAATTAAGCTGTATTTCAATTGACATATATATAATTTTTCTTTGGCTGTTAGTGGTAACGTTATTAAGATTTTTTGAGTAAAGATGGAGGTTATGGGGGAAGGTAGTAAGCTAGAGAAAGTGAAGACAGTATGCAGAAGGTGAGGATAGTTTGTAGATGAGGGCTAAATGGAGATATGATGGGGTAAAAGGAATATGAGGAATGGAAGCTGAAGAAGAGGGGTGTTTGAGGGTTGTAGAAAGTGGGGGTATCTGGAGATGCAGTGCAGATAGGGTTAATGGAGTGGAGGTTCTATTTCTGGAGATGCAGATCCTTTGTTACAAAACACCCTAAACTTCCTGTAACTCAGCTGTTATGATTTCTTAGTACAGAAAATGCAGAGTTAATAATTAGAGTGTAGACTTTCTTTTGGCAAACACACCATTCCTGGGATGTGTCTGGGGAATCCCTAACAGTACTAAGTTTAAAAATGGTGTGTGAGTTTCTCATTGCAAACAGTTTTAGCTTGGCAAAGGCAAGCAGATCACATCACATTGAAAAGTAGAAAAGATAGCAGATTATCACATATTATACAATGACTGGCCATTAATATTCAAAAAGAAGCACGTTGATTGGTCAGACCAACCAGTGTGCCTATTTAAAGCTGATAATATACCAATGGAAAAAGGTCTGGTCACCCAGAGTTTTTTCCATAAATATATCCAATAAAAATTTTACTTTTCTCTTTTTTTTAAATAAATTTACAAAACCGAAGACCTCAAATGAACGAGAGAGACAACACTGAGAAAAATAAAAGGATAATTAGGTACATCATGCAAAACTAAAGAACGATACCCGATTATCCTTTTATGTTCTCTGTCATGTCTCTCCTGAACATTAACATTCTCCTGGTTTCTTTTTTCTTAATTAAAAACAAAAACAACAACAAAAAAAAAAACAACCGAAATCTTCCTTTCTCCATTGTTTCCTTTACACAGTACTGATGGGGTCTACATCAGAACATCGAAAGTTCATACTTTCGAATGTTCTTACATCGACCCCTATTCAGCAAACGCTGAAAATAGCGAAATGACAGATAACCAAATTTTTTCCTTGGGAAAGAATTTGGTTGTCCATTTCTGTCATTTCGCTATTTTCAGTGCTGTGGTGGAAAGTTACGGGTCGGGTTCAGGTAAGTGTGCGATTGGGCATGGGTTAGGTGAGTTAGGGTTAGGGTGCGTGGGAGGTATGTGTGCAATTGTGTGGCCGTGATGGTTAGAGTGGGTTAGCTGAGTTACAGTTAGGGCACAGGTGAGCTGAGTGTGCGATAGTGACGGACCTTAGGGTTAGGGTTTGGGTTAAGGTAAGTGGATAGTTAGTGGTGTTTGTACAGTTTAATGTAGGGTTAGCTGTAAGATTTTGGGTGTATGTGTGTGGATTGCTGTTTGTTTGGTGTGCTTGTGTTGTGTGTATGTGTTTTGGAACAGCAAATTTTTTCCCTAGGAAAAAAATTGCTGTTCTGAATGTTCGATGTTGTCAGCATTCGCTGATTAGGAGTCAATGTAAGAACATTAGAAAATGTGAACTTTCGGTGTTCTGATATAGACTCCACTGATGTACTGTGTAAGCATGGAACACAAGTCGTATATGCATGCGCAGTATATCAGGAAAGCCCCAGGATACCGGAAAAAATGTGAAAGGGCACCACAGTGCCGTTATACAAAGACATTATTTAAGAAAAGTATTTTTTTTCCTTACGTAATGTCATTGTATAATAGCAATAACTGACTCCGTGGTGTAGTATATTGAAGATTCACCCACAGTTGGCTTTGTTTAATGACTTAGGTTTCACCCTAATGATTAAACCACACCAACCATGGGTAAATCTTCAATATACCACACCAACATTGTCGGTTATTGTTATATAATTTAGCACTAGAATACTTGTTGATTAAAGCCCATATGTTATCCATTTCATCTTATTCACAATATTTTAAAACAGATACCTACAATTCCATTGTCAAATGAATTGTGAAATGAGTTTACATTTGAATCCTCCAGTGGTCACCTTGTGGTAACTTTGTTATGGGAAGTCTTTTTTCTTCAGTATTTCTAGCCAGTGTCCTTTGCTGATTTTAAATAGTGTCATAGGAAATCTTGTCATTTCACTGAGGAGTGCAGTGCTGTAGAAATTCTGACATGCAATAAGCAGTATGCAGTTCTTCATCTGGAGAGAGTTTCCTTAATGTATAAGCTGTAATTTATCTACACTGGAGTTTTAAACGTGGCACTGAAATACAATATTCGGCTTTCAGTGTTTTGTCTCAGAGAGGAAGGGTGGGATTCATCGCCACATTACGGTAAAGTGGTAAGACCACGTCAGCTGTCCATGAATGAGCACAGCAAAGCTACTATTCATAGAGACCACTTACATTAACACATGATGGCTGCGGCATGAGCATTAGCAAATGATGTTATAATGAAATGCAAATGAGAAATGATGTAAAACGTCATTTGGTGATGAAGCCTACTACATACTTTTGATTCATAGTCGATCAGTTCCACTCTTCTGCATCATCCACAGATTCATTATAAACAGCACAATCATGCCTTTTCCATGCACGTTGCAATCTGCGATGATACTGCCACAGTGGAATCATGCCTTTTCCACCCATGTTGCAATCTGCGATGATGCTGCCACAGCAGAATCATGCCTTTTCCACCCACATTGCAATCGGCGATGATACTGCCACAGCGGAATCATGCCTTTTCCACCCACGTTGCAATCGGCGATGATACTGTCACAGTGGAATCATGCCTTTTCCCCCCACATTGCAATCTGCGGTGATATTGCCACAGCAAAATCATGCCTTTTCCACCCACGTTGCAATCTGTGATGATACTGCCACAGCGGAATCATGCATTTTCCACCCATGTTGCAATCTGCGATGATACTGCCACAGCGGAATCATGCCTTTTCCACCCACTTTGCAATCTGAGATGATACTGCCACAGCGGAATCATGCCTTTTCCACCCACGTTGCAATCGCTGATGATACTGCCACAGCAGAATCATGCATTTTCCACCCATGTTGCAATCGGCAACGATACTGCCACAGCGGAATCATGCATTTTCAACCCACGTTGCAATCGGCGATGATACCGCCACTTGCTGCTGGCCTTTCTACTTCTCAATGTGAGCTGCTTCTGTTGGCTGAGCCAAAACAGCCTCTGAATCCATCGTCACTCACTGGCCAGAAATTCTGATATATAGGCAGTGGATCACTCACTATAAATTAGACAATCAGGAGATACTTGATAGGGTCAGAGTGGACAGGAATATCATGAATCTTAGTGAGTATATATGACCCACACAGAGGCACAGGAGGGATACATGGACTTCCTTTTCCTGTTGATACAAAAGTATGTATAGGTCTCAAAATGCCTGCCACAGGGACCTTCCAAAGGAATACTAGGGATACATCAGATATCTGGACAGGGACCTTCCAAAGGAATACTAGGGATACATCGGATATCTGGACAGGGACCTTCCAAAGGAATACTAGGGATACATCGGATATCTGGACAGGGACCTTCCAAAGGAATACTAGGGATACATCGGATATCTGGACAGGGACCTTCCAAAGGAATACTAGGGATACATCGGATATCTGGACAGGGACCTTCCAAAGGAATACTAGGGATACATCGGATATCTGGACAGGGACCTTCCAAAGGAATACTAGGGATACATCGGATATCTGGACAGGGACCTTCCAAAGGAATACTAGGGATACATCGGATATCTGCACAGGGACCTTCCAAAGGAATACTAGGGATACATCGGATATCTGCACAGGGACCTTCCAAAGGAATACTAGGGATACATCGGATATCTGGACAGGGACCTTCCAAAGGAATACTAGGGATACATCGGATATCTGCACAGGGACCTTCCAAAGGAATACTAGGGATACATCGGATATCTGGACAGGGACCTTCCAAAGCAATACTAGGGATACATCGGATATCTGGACAGGGACCTTCCAAAGGAATACTAGGGATACATCGGATATCTGGACAGGGACCTTCCAAAGCAATACTAGGGATACATCGGATATCTGGACAGGGACCTTCCAAAGCAATACTAGGGATACATCGGATATCTGGACAGGGACCTTCCAAAGGAATACTAGGGATACATCGGATATCTGGACAGGGACCTTCCAAAGGAATACTAGGGATACATCGGATATCTGGACAGGGACCTTCCAAAGGAATACTAGGGATACATCGGATATCTGGACAGGGACCTTCCAAAGGAATACTAGGGATACATTGGATATCTGTCAAGCTCCTGTCTAAGGCAGTTCCTGGATGCTCTCTTGGCACATGTGGAACAGTGCATTTATTTCCTAGTGTTAACTAAGGACCAAGCCGAGACTACACATGCCTTTTATGGGATGGCACATTTCCCTGAGGTATTCCGTGCAATAGATTGCACCCATGTTGCAATTAGGGCCCCTCCTGGTCCACAGGGTGAGCAGTACTGCAATAGGAAGGGCTAACATTCCATCAATTGCAGGTACTACATGATACATTGGGGATGAATCACTAACGTCTCTGCCAGCATCGTGGCAATGCACATGATTCCCATATATATATTTATTTATTTGTATTTGTTTTCTATTACACCTAGCAAACTATCACACTTCATCCTGCATGGTAGGATTCCAAGAGAGCAACTTGTTGGTGACTGGAATAATATTGTCATTATGCATGGTAAAATGTGGAATAATATTGTTGTTATGCATGGTAAAATGTGGAATAATACTGTTGTTATGCATGGTAAAATGTGGAATAATATTGCTGTTATTCATGGTATAATGGACTGCAGAATACTAAAACACATTTTCTTTATTTTGTATCCCCTTCTATCGCTCGCTGTCTCTCTTTTTTCCAGTGATACTTGACATTCACTGGAAGTGCAGCTGCGGAAGACAATTTGCTAGACACAGATTGTTGTCAAGAGGGTCTGTGGCCTCTCTAAGAGTCATTTTAGCAGCCTTGATGAGTCTAGGGGTGCCCTTCAGCATGGGCCAGCTATACAAGCAGGATGTTTACTACAACTTGTATTCTGCAAAACATGATCATGGGTTGGTCCGATGGTGAACTGACCCATGCTGTCACAGAAGCTCCCAGTCCGGTGATGAAGTGACCCATGCTGTTACTGCAACTCCCCTTTCCAGTCCCATTATGAGTAATGATGACCAGCTGGCAAAAGTAGTAAAGGACCCCATGTGTCAGGCTAATGCACAGCATATGGCTGTACAGGTAAAGAGGTGCCATCTGGTCTAGAACTATTGACCAGGACATTCAGGTCAGTGTTTCCTTTCTTATAAAAATGCATAGAGTATAATTGATGCATGAAGTGGTATCTGTGGGTTACAATGTGTGATGCATGGTCTGCTCTCACTGCTCATCAGACATTCCTTCACACCTTTAATATTTTATTTTATTTTTTTATTTCAGAACAGTTACTCATATTATTGATTGTAAAATTCATACCTGAATTGTCACTGACTCCTGTTCAGTTATGCCATAAGGCATTATATAGTGAACAATCACATTTCAACTGTTTGCACAAAAAAATCTTCTTAGATGGTATACCTAAGTGTGGACATATTGAATGTCCTGTAGTGGTGCAATTAGTAAAAAGTGTTACTTCAGTATTTAACATAAGTTCATACCTTGCAATTGAATAAAATGTATCTTATTGTTTTTATACTATTCAGTGCTATCTCAGTTTGAACTGTGTTGCCTTTTGAGGTACTGCACATCAGATTAATTCATTGGTCATTCACAATAATCTGTGGCCTCAGAGATAAAAAAACATGATTTATACACTGATAAGGATGATGTGACATAAGTGTTTACATGGTGGGGTACTCATTTTAATCTTAATTTTCTTATTAGTGTTTACCACAATAGTTGTTCATTTCTACTTTTAAGTTGTAGGTAATTGTCAGCTCTAACAATGGCAATGCATACAGCATTAATCGTGTTAGCTATTGCAATCTCAAGTTATGGCATATAGCTTTCTCTTCAAAGTTCTGTGAGTTTTTAAGCAGTACTATTACAGGAATGAAATGTCTACAGTTGAAAAGTGTACTAATTCTAACACCCGTTTTTTTTACTTTGTTTAATACATTATTCCCCTTTGAGTTAAATATTGTCATATGTGTGAAGGTCAAATGGTAAGTGACAGAAATATCACACTTGAGTCACAGTAGGTCAAGGTCAAACGTCATACACATCTCCTAAAGTTAGGCTAGATGATGGTGCAAGTGATTTTGAAGAGGGACTGTTATGAGAGCTGGATGGTGAGTTGGTCCATTGTTGTGACCTACTTGATGCTGGTGATCCTACAAACACTGATCTGATGGTGCTGAAGGACCATGTACAGGACCTTGAATGACAGGTTATGCTAGGCAGAGATGAACACTGATGTCACCTACATAAAACCTGTTTTGCTTGTTCCTCTTGACTAATTGCAGTACTTTCTTGAGAAGCTCATGTAGTGTCACATGATCTGCTCCCACTAATCTGAACAATACTTCATCCTCTTCCCCGCCCAAGACTGACTCCTGCTTGAGTTTGCTAAGTCTTAACTGTGTATGAATGAAGGTGTCCATGACTGCTTGGTGTGCTGCAATACTATGCATCAGTGTGATCATGGCATTATTCCTACTATCTGCCATTTCCATGTACTGCTGGAAATCCCGATATGCACACTGGAGGATTGTGACCATTTCCAGCTGAGTCTCTCTGGATGAGCTCTGAGTCCTAACAATGTCATGGCATATTTGCTGCTGGACATGAGAAACCAATGCTTTATGTGTTTCCTGGTGTAGCACTGACAAATTCCTGTGCCTGGCATCTCTTTGTAAAGGTGTCACTGAAGATACTGTTACATCTGAACTTCTGCAATCATTCTGAAAGTGTTCATATGGCTTTTGAGATACTGGTGGAGAGATGCATCAGTTTTCCTCCTGTATAAGTGTTGTGTAATTTCAGCAGGTGTTTGACTTTGTGATCCAGTGATACTTCCTGCAGAGCTACTAACATAGTGTTGGGTAAAAGATCTGGTCATTAAACTTGGAGACTGCAGGACACTTTCTTCAGGCTGCCTTAAAAATATAACTATGTTGTGGCAAAAGGAGATACTGCCAGCACAGCTAGCTAGAACATTGTAAATAATTATATGTCATCGATGAATATCGAAATGATTTATACAAGATGCTTGCGTTACAAATGTATTAGAACTGTATGGCATGCATATATCAAACTGCTTCTACAGACATGTGTATTGAAAAGATATTTGTAAAAGTGCTGTGTTTAAAATGTATCCACAGTGTGCCCTACTGGTAGAAAACAGAAATGTACATATACTATTGCAATTGTTTAAATGTTTATATTTTAACAGTGTAAACTGGAATGCAGGAGGTTAAGTTCAGTCCAGCAAACTTCAGAAAAATAACTGAAATTACCCACCCACAATTACCTCCATACCATCATGCACCCACTTCAAAACTTTACTAAAAGCGCACCTAAAAACATGCTGGCTATGCCCTTGCAACTCCCACTCTAATATCACCCTCCCCATCCAACCACTACCTTTCTTTCCACTCCACTAACTACCTTGATTATAGCAAGCTCAGATGCTCATAAGCCAGTACTTATTATATAGCAGGAACTTCTTCTTGTAACATTTGTTAATGTCTGTTATGTACTTCACAGATAAAGATTCTAGTTGTCTACGGATGTACTATGTTCTTCATGTGTAAATATGTTGTAAGTAATTGCTATGTAAATTGTTAATCGCTATGTAATCCAATGTAACTACTGTCTGTTTATTTTAACTGTGGAGCTTTTCTCCCCTGGCCTCCGCTGAAAATGGACCTACGTCCAGTCGGACACTCCCGGTCAACAAATATAAATAAATAAATTAATTAATTAATTAATTAAATGACTCTATGCCTAGGCCATAAAATATGGTATCTTTCAGTTTTCAATGTAGCAAGAGACACAATGTCTGTACAAGGAAATTTTATGTAATGTCTTTAAGGTGAACTAATTACTAGGCTTGAAAGCATGAAGGAACACAATTGTTTTATGACTTCCAGCATTTGACAGGGATCTGAGGAGAAGCCTTTGTCTGTATATTTGTACAGGTAGATGGTAAATGCTGCCTGCTTCAAGTAATGGAGTTTTGGCCTGGGGACTAGAAGTCAGATGACCAGAAATTATGTAATTCTGCAAGCCATCCTAGCTGTAACATTTGAGATATTATTTTGAGAAGTCTCTTAGTGTGACAGAGCATTCTGTATTCAGTCTTGGACATGACAAGAACCATTCATCACACATCTGCCTTACTCTAATGAAGTAAGCTTCCAGGGTATAGTAATTATCTTAGATATATAGTCAGGACTATAGTAAAGCTTAGTTTAGATGTTTTTCTTTATTCATTTGAAATTGTCCTGCAATGTTGTTTTAAATTTTTCCTGTGGTTTTGAACTCTGACGTTACTGTGAATATATATTTAGTATTGTCATGTTATTTTATTATTTATTATTAAATACATTTAAACCTTTCATTGTGGCTGATCTGTGTAGAGATATTTACGTTTTGAGAGTACTTGCCTACTTATTTTGTGGCACTGTGTGGGCCACTGCTGGCAGCCTTTCTCTTGGTCAAACTGTCATTGTATTAGTAAACAATCCAACAGTGTTAACGAAACAAATTCAGAAACAAACGAAAAGAGCCAGAAGTGCAGAGCCACATCCACAGTACTCGTGATATTTGACGTTCAGTAGTTTTAATTAACGTTCAGTAAGTTTAATATAACAAACAACGTTTTCATCACCATACAATAGTAACTTCCTCAGAAAGGTTGAAAACTGCAAAGTTCAGCTTTTTTTAAAAGTTCCGCTAGAGAGGATAGAGTAAACATTTATCCTATCAGAATGAAGTTCTCATGGTAGCTAAATCAATTGCTATGGGAACTAATAATGTCTTATTTCACTGCGACTTACTACCTTAGTATTGTAGTATGTTAGTTTAAGTATCAAGTATATACATAATAATCTGTATGGTATATGAATACACAAAAAACATTTAGAATATATAAAAAATATCTAAAAAGTCTAAAAAACATAAAACTGTGTTTATAGTTCACTGAACTAAATGATTGAGTGTTAACTCGACTAGCCTCAATATTTACAAAATCGTCTCCATTTCAAAATGCAAGAAATGTTACAGTTTTCATTGAGGCCAAGGGAACAAAACGCGTTTAACACTAGTCGCCACTCCAATTCGCAACATTCAAGAAATACAGATGTGGGACCACCTCTAAAATCAGGTGTAATCTGGTCAATTGCAGTAAAAGAAAAAGAATGATCTTGGTTGGTTTCTATATGTTTAGACAATGCGTTGTCAACTTTCCTTTTCTTAATAGCGTATAAGTGTTCCTGTATTCTATTTCTAAACTTTCGGTCGGTTTTACCGACGTAGAATGCAGGACACATTTTGCACTGTGCTAGATAAATTATACTTCTAGAGTTGCAATCAAGTCTGTGGTGTATCAGGTGTTTTTTACCATTAACCACAAACAGATTTGTTGGTTTAACACTGTGGCATTGGTTACATGTCCCACATTGAAAACAACCTAAAATCCTATGTTTAAATGTTGTCTTTTTAGTTTCTAAAAGTTTTTTTAAATTAACCCTCTTCTTGTAAATAATAGTGAAGGAGTGACCCAGTCGTTCTAAAAGAGAACCATCCTTACCTAGTAATTGCCAGTTTTTATACAAAATAAACTTAATATGTTTACTGTCATTGTTAAAAACTGTCACGAAACTTGATCTTGATGAAACTAAAGGTGAGACAGTGTTTGGTAAATTAATGTCGAAGACATTAACATCACTGTCTGTAATGATCTGTGGTAAATCAATTGATGTGCAAAGTAGTTGGTCACTTATAAATTCCTTAACGTGCAGTATAGGTTTATAAAAACCTTTTCTTCATTTGTTTTT
This sequence comes from Protopterus annectens, assembly GCF_019279795.1. NCBI lineage: Eukaryota > Metazoa > Chordata > Ceratodontiformes > Protopteridae > Protopterus > Protopterus annectens. Next base: position 79,409,859 of record NC_056750.1, read on the forward strand.
AACCTCTAAAACTAGCTCATGTACTAGTTTATGGGGATACCCCCTATTTTTGAACATGTTCAACAAGTTGTCGCACTCTTCAACAAAGTCTACTTCAAGTGAACATAGTCTAGCTGCACGTACTAGCTGTCCCTTAATTATGGAACGTTTCTGTTTGAAAGGATGTGCACTTGAAAAGTGAAGAAAAGAATTGCAATAAGTTGGTTTTCTGTAGACATTAGAATAAAGTCCTATTTTATTTGAATGTTTAGACAGTTTCACGTCTAAATATTCAATATTGATTGAATCAAATTTAGACGTGGATTTGAAAAAGTTGGTCGTGTTATTTAGATATTCTACAAATGCATTTGCTTCACCTAGACCACCTTTAAAAATAATAAAAATATTGTCAAGAAATCTTGTGTAATAACTTACAAGGTTTCTTTTGTCAGGTATGTCAAAAATAAAACTTTTCTCCGAGTAAGTTCTTTAACCTATACTTGTGCTAAAGTAGTGGACTCAATTTTGCAGAAATATCTTAAATTGATTCCACAAGTATGTAGAGACTCTTGGTCCCTATTAGCTGACTTAAATGAGGTTACACTAGATCCTTGTGACAACTTCTTGACAATAGGCGTTGTAGACCTCTATACTTCTATTCCACATTTAGAAGCTGTGGAATGGTCAGCTTTGATGTTAAAGGAAAAGAATGCATTGGAAAATGAGATTGATCTAGTTGGTGAACTGATAGACATTATTTTAACTAACAACTACTTTACCTTCAATAACCAATTTTACCTGCAAAAGCATGGTGTAGCAATGGGATCTCCTTGCGGGGCCAGTTTGGCAAATATTTTTGTCGCTTACTGGGAGAAAAGTTTTATTTTTGACATACCTGACAAATGAAACCTTGTAAGTTATTACACAAGATTTCTTGACGATATTTTTATTATTTTTAAAGGTGGTCTAGGTGAAGCAAATGCATTTGTAGAATATCTAAATAACACGACCAACTTTTTCAAATCCACGTCTAAATTTGATTCAATCAATATTGAATATTTAGACGTGAAACTGTCTAAACATTCAAATAAAATAGGACTTTATTCTAATGTCTACAGAAAACCAACTTATTGCAATTCTTTTCTTCACTTTTCAAGTGCACACCCTTTTAAACAGAAACGTTCCATAATTAAGGGACAGCTAGTACGTGCAGCTAGACTATGTTCACTTGAAGTAGACTTTGTCGAAGAGTGCGACAACTTGTTGAACATGTTCAAAAATAGGGGGTATCCCCATAAACTAGTATATGAGCTAGTTTTAGAGGTTAAAAACAAATGAAGAAAAGGTTTTTATAAACCTATACTGCACGTTAAGGAATTTATAAGTGACCAACTACTTTGCACATCAATTGATTTACCACAGATCATTACAGACAGTGATGTTAATGTCTTCGACATTAATTTACCAAACACTGTCTCACCTTTAGTTTCATCAAGACCAAGTTTCATGACACTTTTTAACAATGACAGTAAACATATTAAGTTTATTTTGTATAAAAACTGGCAATTACTAGGTAGGGATAGTTCTCTTTTAGAACGACTGGGTCACTCCACTATTATTTACAAGAAGGGGGTTAATTTAAAAAATCTTTTAGAAACTTAGAAGACAACATTTAAACATAGGATTTTAGGTTGTTTTCAATGTGGAACATGTAACCAATGCCACAGTGTTAAACCAACAAATCTGCTTGTGGTTAATGGTAAAAAACACCTGATACACCACAGACTTGATTGCAACTCTAGAAGTATAATTCTAGCACAGTGCAAAATGTGTCCTGCATTCTACATTGGTAAAACCGACCGAAAGTTTAGAAATAGAATACAGGAACACTTATATGCTATTAAGAAAAGGAAAGTTGACAACGCATTGTCTAAACATATAGAAATCAACCAAGATCATTATTTTTCTTTTACCGCAATTGACCAGATTACACCTGATTTTAGAGGTGGTCCCACATCTGTATTTCTTGAATGTTGCAAATTGGAGTGGCAACTAGTGTTAAACGTGTTTTGTTCCCCTGGCCTCAATGAAAACTGTAACATTTCTTGCATTTTGAAATGGAGACGATTTTGTAAATATTGAGGCTAGTCGAGTTAACACTCAATCATTTAGTTCAGTGAACTATAAACACAGTTTTATGTTTTTTAGACTTTTTAGATATTTTTTATATATTCTAAATGTTTTTTTGTGTATTCATATACCATACAGATTATTATGTATATACTTCATACTTAAACTAACATACTACAATACTAAGGTAGTAAGTCGCAGTGAATTAAGACATTATTAGTTCCCATAGCAATTGATTTAGCTACCATGAGAACTTCATTCTGATAGGATGAATGCTTACTCTATCCTCTCTAGCGGAACTTTTAAAAAAAGCTGAACTTTGCAGTTTTCAACCTTTCTGAGGAAGTTACTATTGTATGGTGACGAAAATGTTTGTTATATTAAACTTACTGAATGTTAATTAAAACTACTGAACGTCAAATATCACTAGTACTGTGGATGTGGCTCTGCACTTCTGGCTCTTTTCGTTTGTTTCTGTCATTGTATTAGTATTATTACACAGAAAATTGGACATCCTTTGTTAAGGGCCCTAAAGTAGCTGATAAGGAGTGAGTGGTGGCAGTGAAAACTATCTTATTGTCTGGGAAGAAGGGGACATGTGCCAGCCTTTCCCAGGTGTGTGCGTGTCTGTGTGTGTGTGTGTGTCCGTGTGTGTGTGTGTGTGTGTGTGTGTGTGTGTGTGTGTGTGTGTGTGTGTGTGTGTGTGTGTTAAATCAAACATCAAAGAGTGTGTGTATCAGCTACTGGGCAGGGACACAAAGCAATGGTTGGGAAGAGAGGGTACTGGAGGTCTTGGCTTGGTCACTCAGCTGACATCTCAAGTCTATAGCTGTGCCAGTGGGGAGTCTTATTGGGAATCTGGAGAAAGAGGGGAAACCAGCCACTGACTGGTCTCTGTGTGTTCTTAAGGGCGATTGCACTTTATGCAGAGAGCTCCATCTAGAAATACTGTGTGTGTACTTGTTATAATCTCAAAGAACATCCCCCACTGTTGCCAATGGTGAGAATTGAGTCTACTTGATTACTGGTCCAGTGGGGTGTCTTAACATCATCATCTTCAGCAGCCATCCTGCTGCTGATATCCTACACATGTATTGGTATAGTGGAACCTTTGGTTTCTGCTTCTGACCCTGAAAAAATGATTTGAAAATATTACCTATTAAGAAACAGCAAACACTACTGTATGTTGAGTAAGGAGGTGTTGGGAGCACTTACCTCGCACACTTCCTTTTCATTCTAGGTAGCTGTGGATGGTTCACCTATTACTGATAACTGTCATGTTTTAATGTAATCATTCCATGTTAACATTCAGTTCTGTATATAAACATATGTTACTGTTTTAAACCAACCTTCTTGAAGAGATGTGTGTTGCTGATACAGACATTGGTAATAGCCAGTGTCCACACACACACACACACACACACACACACACACACACACACACACACACACACACACACACACCTCTGCATGTCTTACCATGTAATTTCCCTCTTCTTGAATTGTGTTAATGTCCAGTTCCTTCCACAGATAGCATTAATGTCCTTTACAATTTGATTCCAAGGTTTTGCCCTCTCACCTTGGTTGGCCCCTTTACCAAACAGACATTTCTTGTATTTACTAAGTGCTGGCATGAGGATATGGTTTTCCTCATGACAAAAGCTATCTTTTCTCTACCTCAGCCATTGTTTTGCATCATTACTGCACATAAAAATTATGCAACAGTCAAACACAAACTTTTAATGCAACCTCCCACACACCTGCCATCTTCTCCTACCTGCTGCTACATTTCCCCTGTCTGTCCTGTAATTTTATGCAGTGGAAAATGCAATTTCCCTTAAGAGCACACAGAGACCAAAGTCAGTCCGGGGATGGTATCTCCATCTTTCTCCACATCCCCAATAAGACTCCCCACTGGCATAGCTATAGAGTTGAGATCTTAGCTGAGTGGCCAAGCAAACACCTCCAACACCCTCTCTGTCCAACCATTGCTTCATGTCCCTGGCCAAGTAGCTAACACACACACTCTTTGAGGTTTGATTTATAACACACACACACACACACACACACGCACACACACACACACACACACACACACACACACACACACACACACACACACACACACACACACACACACACCTGGGAAAAGGCAGACACAGGTTTACTAGCTAAGCCCCCTTTTACCCAGACTATAAGGTAGTTATCACTGCCACCAGCCAGCTCCTTATCAACTAATTTAAGGCCCTTAACAAAGAGTGTCCAATCTTACTGTTTAATATTAATATTAACACAAATGATAGTTTGACCAAGAGCAAGGCTATTATGAGTGGCCCACACAGTCTCACCAAATAAATATGCAAGTACTCTCAAAACTTAAATATCTCTACAAAGATCAGCCACAATAACATGATTAAATATATTTAATAATAAGTAATAAAAGTAAAAGACAATATCCAATATATATTTACAGTGATAGTGTTCAAAATCACAGGAAATATTTAAAACAACATTGCAGGAGAGTCTCAGATAAAGAACATCATCTAAACTATGCTTCACTATATTCCTGAATGAATCTAAGAGAAATACTTTACCCTGGTGAACTTACTTAAGAGCAAGGCAGATGTGGTGAATGGATCTTCTAGTTATTGTCAGGTTAAATATAGAATACAGAATGTTGTGTCTCTCCAAGAGACCTCTCAAACTGATATCTCAAATATTACTACTGGGATAGCTTGCAGAATGACATCATTTTTGTCATCTAACTTTATCCCAGGTAATCCCCCCACTGCTAGAAGATAGCAGTATTAAGCATCTACCTATGAAAATGCATAGACCTCAGATCTTTGGCAGATGCTAGAAGTCGTAAAGCAATCACATCCTTCCACATTTCAAGCCTCATAATTATTTCACTTTAAAGACAATACGGAAAACTCCCTAGTACAGACATTCTGTCTCAAGCTGCTATAAAGTAATGTAATTTCTGCTATTTTTCTGAAGTTTTGCTGGACTGAAGTTAATTTCCCGTTTTCCAGTTTCCATTGTTAAAATATGTACATTTGAACAGTTACAATAATGCACGTACATTTCTATTCTATTCCAGTAGGGCATGGTGTGGTTACATTTTAAACAGAGGCACTTTGTAAAATAACTTTTCAACACACGTCTATACAGACATACTTTGATATGGACATGACATGCAGTTCTAATACAGTTGTACACAAGCAACTTATATAGATTATGTTGATATTCACAAATGACATACACTTATGTACAAAATTTCAGAGAGCTGTGGTGGCAGTATCCCCATTTCATCACATTTCTTCCCCCCTCAAAGACTCAAGCTAGTTTTTCAAGTGATCTTTAAGAAACGTTGCTTGAATGGGATGAACCTATCTGGGAATACATTACCCCATTCCCTGTTTTGAGATTTCAGCTGCCCTGGCATTGCTGACCCCAGTACAGTGTTGCACTATCATATCATATGCCTACAAATCTAGGCTCCACCATAGTAATTTTGGATTTTGCTGTCTGGCTCCCTGTAGCCATATATCCCCCTCAGACTCCTCCTGCCTTCTACTGCAAATACTTAGCACCAGGGCCTCCCTATCATGGTAAGGTTTCATGGTGTTCACATAGTAGAAGTTGCACCCCTGCCTCCTGTCTAGCAGTTCTACCATGTAGTTAACATCATTGACCTTTCTTAACACCTTGAAGGGACCCTCCCAAGCTGCTGGCAGCTTATTGTGTCTGACAGAAATGAGAATCATAACCTGCTGCCCCACAGCATACTTTGTAGCTTGAGCATTCCTGTCATAACAGACCTTGTCCTGCTGTTGGGCTTCTGCCAGGTTCTCCATGGCCAAGCCCTTGAGTTCCCTGCATTTTGTCCTGAGATTTATTTAGGACATATGCCACAACAGACTCTTTGTGGGATTCACATTCACCCTAACACTTATCACAAATCAAATCTAGAAGTCCCCAGAACCTATGCCCACACAGCAACTCAAAGTGTGAAAAACCTGTGGATTCCTGGGGCACCTCTCTGTAAGCAAAGAGCAGATGGGGAAAATATTTGCCCCACTCTCTCTTAAACTGGTCTGTAAATGTCTGTATCATGGTCTGTAGTGTAGAGGTTAACCTCTACACCAGTCCATTAGTTTAGTTTAGCTGCTTCACCCCACAGACAAGCCACCAGGTTTGACATGAAATTGGCACCTCTGTCAGTCAGTACCACAGTGCACCCACAGACAAGCCACCAGGTCTGACATGAAATTGGTACCTCTGTCAGTCAGTATTTCTTTTGGGAACCTACCCTGCTGAAAATCTCTAAGAAAGCATTTGCTACATTTTCTGTCTCAGTGGAGGACAGAGCCACCACCTCAGGGTATCTGGTAGCACAATCTACTACCACTAGGATATACATCTTCCCTGTGGAGCATGAGGTACTCAGAGGCCCTATAATATCCATAGCTACCCTCTGAAATGGCTCCTCAATCACAGGCAAAGCCACCAAAGGAGCTTTGACCTCGTCTCCTGCCTTGCCTACATTTTTGGCACTGTTCACAGGTCCTGCAGTACCCTGTTAATCCCTGGAAATCCCAGACCAATAAAAGTTCAGCTTAATGTGTCTCTTGGTATGCTTTATGCCCATATGGGACCTGCAAAGGGAATGTTATGGGCTATGGCTAGAAGTCCCAGATGGTAGGCTCTGGTCACTACCAACTGTTGTATTCTCTCACCCCCTAGACCTCCCTCAGGAGTCCACTGTCTATACAGTAACCCTTTATCCCAGTGTACATATTCCCCTTTTCCTGGAGAATCATGTGCCTCCCTGGCTACTTCCCTCAAGCCTTGTAATGTAGGATCTCAGAACTGAACCTGCCTCAACTCTCTCTTTGTAACTCTTTCCAGCTTCCCTTCCACAGGAAGTCTGGTATCCTCCAACAGAGGTGCCTCACTGTCTGCCTGGGTGCTACTACTCACCACTGCCCTTGCAGTCACTCTGTCTAAGGGAACATCAGTACCCACCAGCAGCTGTGGCTCACCTTCAGTCTCATTGCTACAGGTTATATCCTTCCCTGAATTAGCCACCTCACCAGTTCTGTCTTCAAGTGTGTGGTCTGGCTGGGTTCCCCCACCAGCTACCAGACTAACATGCCTGTCTCCAAGCCTGACTGCATGTAACTGCATGCACACAAGGTACTGCATTATCAAAATCATTCCCTATCAGGACATCTGCAGCGATATCCTGAAACACACCAACTTGCTTGCTTCCTTTTCCTCCCTCCCAGTCAAGGTGAACCCTAGCCAAAGGTATTTGGAATGGAGTCCCTCCTAAAGCTCTGACTGGAGTAGACTGCCCAAGCAAGTAGTGGTTCTCTTTATCCATCGTAGGCTTCACAATTGTTAGGTCAGATGCTGTGTCTCTCTTAGCAGTCACCTGTTTTCCTTCTACTGAGATAGGATATAACCTCTTGTGGTAGTTTAGTACCCTTGTTGTCTGCAGACAACTTATAACTGGCATTCTGTCATTCCCACTTGCTGCTCCCCCCACCTTTTGTTCCCCACCTTGCTCCCATGGAAATCTATTTGCTACATGGTCCCACTGGTTACATTTAAAACATTTACCCCACAATCCTGGCTATGTACCTGAACTAGTGGCTTCCCCTGTTACTGGTGGACTTTGTTGGGGTGGTTTGGGCTGCCCACCATGGGTACCCTTAGACCCCTGTGCATCACTGGGTATCCATTTCCTGTGCAGTGATGCCCTGCTTGCTAGGTATATGTCTCCCTTTTTCCCCATCTAATCTGTGGTCCTGCATTCCCTATTTGCCGACTAGATTCTCATGTCCTCAGGCAAAGTGCTAAGGGCTTGTTCCCTCACCAAAACATTGGCCAGCCCTTTAAAAGTAGTGACCTGACATCCACTCACCCACCTATGAAAATAAGTGGTCAGTTCAACAATATATCCACACACACTTTCATCTGCCTTACAGCTATGCTCACAACGCTTTTTTCTATAAGCATTGGGTGTTAAAGCACTCTAATAAACAATGGCTAACTGTATTATAATTTAAGCACTCAGTAGCAGACAATTTAAAAACAGCAGTTACAACTTTACCATGGAGTAAGGGGGTCATGAACCATACCCTGAGCCCTTTGTCAACATTATACTGTTTACGTACCCTTTCAAAAATATGAATAAAGCCATCAAAATTATCACCCTCTGTAAATTTTGGAAGACATTTACTGACTTTTATTGCTTCTGGGGTTCAGTTATTCCCTTCACCATTACCTCCATGACTCTTGCGAAGAGTCAGTATTTTGTTTTCATGTTGCCTCTGCCTTTCATTTTCTTCAGCCTCCAAACATCTCAGCCTCTCATTTTCTTTGGCCTCCAGATGCCTCAGCATCTCTGTTGACTCTAATTCCATTAATTTCTGTTTATTATTTTCTTCTGCTTCCAAACACCACACCGATTCTATTTCCCAACATTTGGCCTCCAGTTCAAGTCTCTTTAACTCCAGATGAATTGTTATATCCTCTGAGGCAAGGTTGAACTGTCCATTTTCTGAGGGTTGTACATCCTCAATGCCAGCCTGGCTGTCCTCCTGATTGCTGGCCTGTGATGCAGCTGTGCCAAGGCTGCAATAATTTCTGCTTTAGTCAGGTTGGCATGCACCAGTCCTTTGGCCTGGCACATCTCAGTCAACTGGCTCCTTGTCAGCTTGTCATACTCCTCTGCTGACATCCTTGCCTGCTCTCCCTGACTAAGCTAACAAAAAAATTAAAATTATTGCGATATGAAACTCTGAATGTCTACTATGTGGCTGCTTGAGAGTACAAATAACGTCTGTAGTGACCACTGTTTACAGGCTACAGGAGTTCAATATCCACACCACTGAATCCTAATATGTGATGTGGTGATCCCACCACTGCCAGCCAATAATGTGACAATACACCACCAGACTAGTAATAAAGGAGCCTCAATCCTTACTACTGGCAACAGTACAGGATATACACTGACAGGATGACAGGTACACACACAGTATTTCTAGATGCAGCTTTCTGCATCAAGTGCAACTTCCCACAAGAGAACACAGAGACCACAGTCAGCCCAGGGCTAGTTTCTACCTCTTTCTCCAGATCCTTAATAAGACTCCCCACTGGCACAGCTATAGATAGCTGAGTGGCTAAGGCAAGACCTCCAGCACCCTCTCTGTGCAACCAGTGTTTCGTGTCCCTGCCCAAGTAGCTGAAACACATACTCTTTGAGGTCTAATTTATACACACATATACACCTGAGAAAGTCTGGCAAAAGTTTATTAGCTATGCCCCCTATTATCCAGACTATAAGGTAGTTATCACTGCCACCAGCCAACTCCTTATCAGCTACTTTAAGGCCCTTAACAAAGGGTGTCCAATCCTACTATGTAATATTAATATTAACACAAATGGTAGTTTGACCAAGAGTGAGGCTATTAGGAATGGCCCACACAGTGTCACCAAATAAATATGCAAGTATATATTCTCAGTGACATCAGGGTTCAAAATCACAGGAAATATTTAAAACAACATTGCAGGACAGTCTCAGATAAGGAAAGAAAAACATCTAAACTATGCTTCAATATATTCCTGACTGACTCTAAGAGAATTACTATCCTAGTTAACTTACTTAAGAGCAAGGCGGATGTTGTGAATGGATCTTCTAATTGTTGTCAGGTCACAGACAGAATATAGAATGCTGTGTCTCACCAAGAGACCTCTCAAATTAATATCTCAAATATTACTGCTGGTATAGCTTGCAGAATGACATCATTCTTGTCATCTGATTCTATCCCAGGTGAAACCTCCACTCCTGGAGGCTAGCAGTATTTAGCATCTACCTGTGAAAATACATAGACCTCAGATCTTTGGCAGATGCTGGAACTCATAAAACAAGTACATCCTTCCACATTTCAAGCCTAGTAATTATTTCACCTGAAAGACAATACAGAAAACTCCTTAGTACAGACATTCTGTTTCAAGCTGCCATAAAGTACTTTAATTTCAGCTATTTTTCTGAAGTTTTGCTGGACTGAAGTTAACCTCCTATGTTCCAGTTTCCACTGTTAAAATTTATACATTTAAACAGTTACAATAGTGCATGCACATTTCTCTTCTGTTCCAGTAGGACATGGTGTGGTTACATTTTAAGCACAAGCACTTTATAAACTATCTTTTCAACACAGGTCTGTACAAACCTAGTTTGATATACATATAACATACAGTTGTAATACAGTTGTACATATTTAGAAAAGTCCAGATAGCTGTGCTGGCTGAGCTGTGTACTCCTTAGCATTTCCTTCCAAAGCACATTTGGTGCCATTAAGGGCTATTAAGCCATTTCTCTGTTTTTTTAATGTATTTATTTATTTATTTTTGTGTTGTACTAACTAGTGGGGGAAGGGTTGTATTCAACAAATCCTGTTTTAATGGTCACAGGTTCACAAATGTGTACAGTCCTTCTGATGAATCCTGTGTCTTTCCTTACCTCTCCTATTCCTGCCATGTTCTCCTACACTCCACTACTTTTTCCCTGTCTGGCCTATAATTGTATGTAGTGAAAAGCTATGGGACTATGTAAGTTGTGGCATAAATAGAATGTTAAGAGAGCTGGTTGTATACTCACCTTGTTAACTGTACTTTGTGTTAGTTCTATTTACAAAATTGATTGTATTGAAATTGCCTGCTTATAAACATTTCTTGTGTTTTACTGATGTTTTTGCTATGTTTATACTGTCATTACCATTGAATACAATGCAATGAATTCTGTAGGTAATCACTTACCTTTAGGCTTTTTTGACTAAATTCAGTCACATTTTACAAGGTAGCACGCTGTTAGTAGTTTCGTTTAATGAGTACTTTCATATTAATTTTATAAAGTTAAATTTAGTGTTGTAGTTTGCTTTGATGCTTGCTAAAGGTGATGCTGGATGTTACTCTCCTCAACTCACAGCTGTGTAAATCTCTGAATTTGACAATTCTACTTTTATTTTGCACAGGTAGTACAAGCTCTTAAGGTCCCTATTTCTTCCAGATGCTACAGTACAAGAACTTTGGGCTGTGCCTCACCTCAGCAACAAATTGTTTAAGAAATCTTGTTAAAAGCTACATTACTTCAGTTTTAAGTAAGTTAAGGCTTTATGGTTACCACCCGTCCCGTTGTCAGTGGGATACTCATGGGTTGAGACTTTTCAACCCATTGCCCACATTGTCAGGCAGTGGGACTTTAAAAGTCCCGTTTTTCAGTGTAGCTGAATTGCTGTGGAAAAGCCAAAAATACTTCCGGTTAATCCACGGCAATGTGGCTACGTCACCAACCCGGACCTGCAGTTAGAGGTATTCCTGTTAGGTCTGGGTGGTGTAATTCAAGCAGCAATTGGCTGCAAGGATGCAAGGGGGGCATGGATTCACATCGTAAGAGCCCTACAAAGGTCGCAGCTGTAGAGCAATTTTGTATGAATCCTCTACGGCTGCTAATAACTTCAGAATCAGAAAGGATTGAGATAAGCCAGCAAGGAAGCCAGCCAGCAAGGAAGCCAGCCAGCCAAGAAGCCAGCAAGGGAGCCTGCTACTTAGCCAGCAAGGAAGCCAGCCAGCCAAGAAGCCAGCAAGGAAGCCAGCCAGCCAAGAAACCAGCAAGGAAGCCAGCCAACCAAGAAGCCAGCAGAGGAGCCAGTCAGCCAAGAAGCCAGCAAGGGAGCCAGCCAAGAATCCAGCAAGGGAGCCTGCTAGCTAGCCAGCCAGCCAAGAAGCCAGCAAGGGAGCCTGCTAGCCAGCCAGACAAGATGCCAGCAAGGGAGCCTGCTAGACAGCCAGCCAAGAAGCCAGCAAGGGAGCCTGCTAGACAGCTAGGAAGGAGGTCTGCTAGCCAGCCTAGCCACTCAGCAGACAGAGATCCAGTCATCCAGATAGCCATTCCAGCAGGAAGGAAGCCAGCTAGTCCAGCAAAGACTGTGATAGTGGTAAGTATATAGTATTTTGTGGCTTTAGTTGTTTAAAATGGGAATATCGTGCTTTAAGTTTTTAATGTTTAGAGGTAGATGGGGTGCAGGACGTAGTATTTAAATCTGTGCAGTGGTTATTTTGAGATTTTCAAGTAGTAGATTTTAAAGATATAACACTTGTGTGTGTGTATGTATATGTAATTGTGATTGTTGTTGGGGGTATGATTGGGAAGTATTACTTTTTAAAAGCTGAACCGTGTGTATAGAAGTTTTGTTTATTTCTGGTGGGAGGCAGTCTTAAATCTAAATGTTGTGTGATGTATTTCTATTATCATAGCTTTTTGGAGTCTGCAGTACATTGTAGTTTATTTTAGCTGTTCCTGCAAGAAGTATTCTTAAAAGTTAAATGTTTTCAGACTTTTTCCTTATTTTATTTTATTTTTTTGTTGATGCATGCTCAGAAGTTAATGCAGTGGTTTGAGTTTTCAGTATGCTGCAATGTCACACTGCTGTACCCATAACTGTAATACTGCATCTCTAACACCTCTGATGCCATGGTGGGGGTGTGACCAGTGTCATATTGGTCACACCCCCTGTCCTACTGGCCACACCCCGATGTTCCACTTTGGCCTGTTAAAAGGTGGCAACCCTATAAGGCTTTTCATGTTGCTGCCCCTTCTTATTTCTGTTATTAGTTACAGGCCTTAGTTCACTCAGCTACCTTTACTGCCTCACTTAATGTATCCTGATAGTAATTTCTTCCTTAACTCACTTCCTTCACTTCTCTAGCAGATTTGTGTACTGAACAACCATTTCCTCGCAGAGCAGATTTCTTGCCATTAGGGGCTCTTAAGCAATTTTCTCTGCTTGTTTTTTTTTTGTTGCAGTTATTTGGGAGCAGCCCTTCTGCATGCCACCATGCTACACATGGTTTTTGTTCACTATCCACCCACTCCATATCATCACATTTATACTTGCTTATCCACTCCTACAATCTGCATTAATGGTAATCAACCAATCAAACTTGAATACATCACTATTACTGTTATATCACTGAGCTGGCCTTCCACCAATAAGATTATCCAGCAGGCCTAGCCTCTGTTAAAGAATTAAACACCCAACATATCCTCACATAAATCTTGACATCTTGCCTTCAGGTAATTTATGTTATTTTCTGTTTAAACTTTCACTCTTTTACTCTCATAACTCATAATTTCTTGATCTGAGAAATCGGGTAGTATAGCATTATTATATTATAGAATCTCTTAGCAACACACTGCATTTTACTAGGTATTTAATACTCGACAGCCAAACACTTTACCTAACATCCTGATAAACACAATGTTAACCCATCAAAGACAACACTTCCTCATAACTAAGTGAGATCTGAGGTCTCATTCTACCTAAACACTTCCAATGTCTCAAGGCAAGCTGTCTTCACTCTCCTTACAGCTTTACTGTAAACATTTGATTTGTCTCTTACTTATACAGTCTTCTTTCACTAACTGTAATTCCCTTCTTCATTTGCACATTTCTATCTTACAGAAATACTGTTATAGTAATAATTTTATTTAAACAGAATGTAAGTTGTTCCCTTCTTTTTCCCACTTCTTTCTTCAGTAGATCCCTCAACTCTCTCACTCCACTGTTTTTCACCTTGTGCCTGTACTTATGTTCTTCCATCTTGGGCCTGTACTTATGTTCTTCCATCTTGGGCCTGTACTTATGTTCTTCCATCTTGGGCCTGTACTTATGTTCTTCCATCTTGGGCCTGTACTTATGTTCTTCCATCTTGGGCCTGTACTTATGTTCTTCCATCTTGTGCCTGTACTTATGTTCTTCCATCTTGTGCCTGTACTTATGTTCTTCCATCTTGTGCCTGTACTTATGTTCTTCCATCTTGTGCCTGAACTTATGTTCTTCCATCTTGTGCCTGTACTTATGTTCTTCCATCTTGTGCCTGTACTTATGTCCTTCCATCTTGTGCCTGTACTTATGTCCTGTCTATTTAATTCTTTACATAATTATTGCAACAGACTAGGCAGGAGAAAGGCTGTTGTGAGTTAACCTTTACAAAAAGACTAGGCAGTATATAGGTGTTCATCTTCTACTGGGAAAAAAATCGATGTTCTGTGCCTTTGACACTTTCAAATTTCACGTTTTAAAGTTCAATACAAGAACGTTTGCTAATTTAAGTGTTCGCTCTTCTGATAGGAGCCCACTGGAAAACCAAGAAATAGAAGAGCTAGAGAGGTTTAGGTCAGCTAGTTTGGCCAGCAATAGGGAATGGGAGACTGTGTCGGATGCTTTAGAGAGGTCTAGGAATAGACAGGATACCAGTTTCTTGTGGTCTCTAACAAGTGATATAGTATTGGTGAAGGAGATGAGGGATGTTGAGGTATTCTGCTTGGGGCAGAACCTACGCGGTGTGGAAGTTAGTATTTTGCACTGTATAAGGTAGTCCATCATTTGTTTATGCACACACTTCTCTAATATTTTGGACAGGAGGGATAGAATTGCTATTGGCCTGTAGTTATGACATTCTGTGAAGTTACCTCCTTTATGGATGGGTATAGTATAAACTTGTTTCCAAATAAATGGTACTTTAGATTTGGCGATAGAGTGATTGAGAAGAACAGAGGTTGCAAACACTAGTGAGTTAGCAGATGACAAGGAAGAGTGGAAGTAGGCTGTCAGCAGGACAGTAGCAGGTTCAATTTGGGTAGTACGTATCTCACCTAGCAGAGGTGGCAGATAGGCTGTACCACAAATCTCACATAGCCAACATGACAGATAGGGTTATCTCCTTCTTTTATTAGGTCATTTACTGTCTTTACTGCTACTCCATCAGTTTTAACCTATGCACACAGCCTAGGTGGCAGCTAGGTAGATATCCTCCATCTTTTGCCAGATCCATTAACTTGACTTTCCTTTTATAAACTGACTGCACTTTCTTTTGATTCTGAGGTATTTCTTCCTTTATACTACTATTTCGACAATATAGGTGGTAGACAGACTGTGCTATTTAACCTATATACACAGTGCTACTTAATGTATGCACACACCCTAGAGGGCAGGTAAGCTGTGCCACTTAACATATGCACACAGCATAGGTGGCAAGTAGGCTGAGGTCCTTCTCTCATCTGGTCATTTTAACTCCTAGCCTCGGTAGTAGGCTACATTTACACTTTCACCTCATAGTCTAAATGGCAGATACAAGCAGCATTTTCAGTTTGTTTTATGACACAGCCTTTGTAGCTGATAAAGTATGTAATCTTCTTCTGTCTGGAGTTTCTACTTTTTAACTGAGTGAAATACCCTGGATTTACAGCATTGACAGATTTTAGGCAGAGGTGTCTTACCCAGTCTTCCATCTCCTTTTATTAGGATGGAAAAGATGGCATTGCACTACTTACTGTCCTAGACTCCTACCAGCTGTCTCTATCTATTTTACTACCTCTATCACCCTCTAGGTATCCTGCTATACTATTCATCACGCCTCTGGCACATTTCTCCAACCACTCTCTACCTCAGTCTTTACAATTATGACCCAGTTATCTTGCAGACGCACAATGCCCATGTTTACACCTACAACATTTCCATTAGCATTCTGCATTATTATTTTGTCTGTCTATTCATTACAGATAATGTGGCTCTTTCTTATTCGTGTCAGGATCCCTCCAACCTTAATCAGGCCCACTACTGGCAAATAGGAATACGCAATCTATTGAATGACAACAGCAATTAACTCACTTATGTTACAAAGAAACGGTCCAAACTCCTCCAAAGGTCACCAATCTCCATACCAAAAATTAAGTATTTTCTGTCAAATCTCCACCATCTCCTACTGAGATATGTCTCCTACTGACATATGTAAAATTGTTTGCCTTAATGCATGCACTCTTAATAATAAATGGATCAGTCTTAAAGTATAGCTGTTACCAGAACTGCGTGCACTCGGATCAGTCTTAAAGTATAGCTGTTAACAGAACTGCGTGTACTCGGATCAGTATTAAAGCATAGCTGTTAGCAGAACTGCGTGCACTCGGATCAGTCTTAAAGCATAGCTGTTAACAGAACTGCGTGCACTCGGATCAGTCTTAAAGCATAGCTGTTAACAGAACTGCGTGCACTCGGATCAGTCTTAAAGCTGTTAACAGAACTGCGTGCACTCGGATCAGTCTTAAAGCATAGCTGTTAACAGAACTGCGTGCACTCAGATCAGTCTTAAAGCATAGCTGTTAACAGAACTGCGTGCACTTGGATCAGTCTTAAAGCTGTTAACAGAACTGCGTGCACTCGGATCAGTCTTAAAGTATAGCTGTTAACAGAACTGCGTGCACTCGGATCAGTCTTAAAGCTGTTAACAGAACTGCGTGCACTCGGATCAGTCTTAAAGTATAGCTGTTAACAGAACTGCGTGCACTCGGATCAGTCTTAAAGCTGTTAACAGAACGTCTCCATGTCCTTGCTGCATCAGAAGTCTGCTTGAAGGATGATCACTGCCTTTCTTGCTTTTTTATACAAGACAACTACTATATATCATGGGTGTAGACATAAATTTACATTTTGTACTCAGACTTAATGTTATTCCCCCACCATCCACCTGTCATTTTAAAAATGTACTCAATCCTCAAAATGCTACCCCCTCAGACATATAGGAAGGGGATATGCTATTTTCTACTGTTAGCATGTATACCAATAAAAAGCTATTTTAAAGGTGTATTCATTTTACACAAGCATTCTTTCTGTACCCCTATACTGCAAATAATTATTTACACAGTTCTAAACATTCTATGCTTTTTTGAGTATTGAAGTTTCCAAGAGATGCTCAGAAAAAAATGTACTCATTTGAATGAGTATGCCTAGCTACACCCTTGCTATATATATATATATATTATATATATATATATATATATATATATATATATATGTCTACATATATATATATATATATATATATATATATATATATATATATATATATATATATATATATATATATATGTATATATCTATACGGTTCCCTATTAGAAGCCTGAAACACTATAAGCCTGAAAGTCAAAATCCTGAAAACTATAGACTGAAAATGCAAAATCTCGAAAGTGCAAAATCCTGAAAGTCAAAATCCTGAAAACACAAATAATGCTAATATGTCACTATAAAGACACTAATATCTACCAACTGACCCTGACCCTAACCCTAACCCTAAGGTCCGTCACTATCGCACACTCACCTGACCCGCACCCTAACCCTAACTCACTTAAACCGCCCCTCACCCCAATATTTGTCACTATTGCATACATGCCTAACCTGCGCCCTAACCCTAACTCACTTAAACCGCCCCTAACCCTAACATAAAAGCAACCGCACACTTACCTGGACCCAACGCATGACCTAACACCACAGGGCTAACAATAGCAAAGCCACAATGACGTCAGTATGTCCATTTTGTGTTTTCAGGATTTTGACTTTCAGGATTTTGCACTTTCGAGATTTTGCATTTTCAGTCTATAGTTTTCAGGATTTTGACTTTCAGGCTTATAGTGTTTCAGGCTTCTAATAGGGAACCATATATACATATATATATATATATATATATATATATATATATATATATATATATATATATATCTATATATATATATAACATATATATATATATATATATACATATATATATATATATATATATATATGTATATATATATTTATACATATTTTTTTTATTTATATATATATATATATATATATATATATATATATAGAATGACAGCAGAAAGGTCCTAGAACTGACGACAGTGCTTCAATTCTTATCAAAAGGAGTACCTCAGTTACAATTTTGATTTGCACTAATTCTCATATTACAGATAAGAGTCCCAGTTGGGTACTGTCTCTCATCACATTTGGTGTGCACTCTCACATGTGGATTGCCACAGTTTACATCCCCCATCATCCTATGTATATATTTTACATGAAACTCTACAACATATGTTCCCTAAAGGCACACATAACAGCAACGTTATTCCCGTTGATTTCAATATCAGTATTAGTTGGGAAAGAATCTCTGCCTCCAAACAAAACGTTGCAGCAATTTAACCAGGCCCAAATAATTAAGTCTCCTACCTGAACCAATACAAGAACTGTTTCTAGCTCCATACCTGACCTAACAATAACTATCATACAAAATAGATGCCTTCACACTGAAATACTTCCCAATGCTCTCAGTGACCCCTCACCCATTAAATCTATTTGGTGACTCAGAACATATAAAAAACCCTCCACAAATAACTGAAGAGAATATTTCCCTCATAATAAGATACCAAATCTCAACACCCTACTCAGTGTTATAGATTGGATTCCCCCGTATGCCATGTCTGAACTCACCTCTGCTTTTGAATTTTTCAACACAAATCTGACCACAGTTCAGGATACAACATACCTCCTTATAAAAAGGAGGTTTAGTTCACAGTGTTCCTCATGGCTTTCAATGGTTATTAAAAATAAAATTAAAGCCTTGGATTCAGTGTGGAAGAACTGGAAAAAGAACTCCAGCTATATATAACTATTGCAAACTTTTCTTAATTTAAGGAAAGAAACAGGAATTGCAACAAATACTGCAAAAGCCATCTACCTCAGACAAAAACAGGAAGCAAACTGGTCTAGACCTCATCAGTTTTGGAAAGAAATAAATGCTTATCAGGCATATTAAATAAATTTTCAGCTACCAAGAATGCACCATTACCATTGAATCACACCACCTTTGTTAATGATCGTGCTAACTTTTTTGCAGTCCCAATAACCAACATAACTAAAGCCTTTCCAACAATTTACTCCTCCACCAACAAAGAACAAGAACCTTCATCCCATGATCTATACCCACTAGATTCTTATGCAGCAACCTTTCACTCTCTGAAATTTCAGTAAAACAGACCAAGTAGAAAAACAACAGCAAGTCCCTACTTTTCAAACTCAGGAATTCAGGATCTAAATGCAGCAATCTTCATCCCACCCTCTCAAGGTTTGCAGCTCAACAAATCTCTAAACCCCTCATATCTTTAACCTCTCTTTCTTCAGGCACCGTCCCTCCAGCATTTAAGCACCTAGTTATAAGTCCTGTACCTAAAGTAACTTCTCCTAATGGGCTGAAGGCTTATAGACCTATTTCAACCCTGTGTCTATTACCAAAATATTTGAAATATTTTTATACAAGTGACTAGTTAAGCATGTTAACTTTTATGGTCTGTTATGAGATGCACAACATGTTTTTTGCAGTGCTTTCAGTACCTTCTCTGCACTGCCAATGATCACTGATACCATTTACTGCAAGTTGAATGAGTGACTAATTACTTCAAATCTCTTTATGATGTGACCAGAGTTTTCTAAACAGTCACACATATCCTTATTCTCAACAAACACAAAAGACTCAACCTTGCAGATAACACTATCTGCTGGTTTTGCAACTATCTAAAAGACTGAGCCTTCCATGTCCATAACAATGTCTCATCTCCTACAGCTGGTGAACTTAATACAGGTGCACTGCAAGAGTCACAGGCGTACTGCAAGGGTCTGTATTAGATCCTCCTCTGTTGTATCTCATTGTTAATGATCTCCCCCTACAATTACAAAATCTTAAATTAATAATGTATGCATATGATATGCTGCTCCTGCAGTCCAGTACTAGCCACTCTGACCTGTGAACCAACTTACGGGATAATTTCACTCAGTTTCACACCTGATCCACTTCTGACAAAACTACTAAGCAACCCTAATACCTCCTGAGCCTCTGTTCTCCTGCAAAGTTGCTCAGACCTGGATCAAAGCCTCACCAACTTAGCCTAAATAATAATAAAAAATAAAGTATGTCCAGTTGATACTACTCTTTAGTACATTACTTTTGTTGCTTTTTGGTTAGAGTTTGCTCCCAAACAGGGTCACCAGCAGCCAAACCCCTACTCTTTGCCCTAACTCTATACCTGTCCCTTCCCTGATCCTATCTTAGTTACAAGGTCT
The DNA here is from genome assembly GCF_019279795.1 of Protopterus annectens. Classification (NCBI taxonomy): domain Eukaryota; kingdom Metazoa; phylum Chordata; order Ceratodontiformes; family Protopteridae; genus Protopterus; species Protopterus annectens. The sequence goes on from NC_056750.1 coordinate 79,429,973, forward strand.
TCATGACTGTTTCCCTGTGTTTGGTGACATTCCATAATAATCCTTCCTCCCTCTGACTTAAAATCTCAGCTTTCTCTCTTAATTTTGTCATGAACTGTAGTATATTCTTTCTCCTTTCTCCCTGCTACCCTGACTTTTATGGTAACCTGCAGCCACTATTCCTGTTCCTTGCTTCTTTCAACCTTCAATAATCTATCCTCCCTGTTTGACCCCCCACTTCTGCTGCTCTTTCATCATTAGTGACTGATTGTCTACTTTTCCATTGTAGCTCAAGGCTTGGGACTAGCCTTGCTTCATTCACCCTCACTATGCTTGGGCTCACGTCACTCCTCTACCCACCCCCATTCCCACCCACCCCCATATCATTTCCTTTATACTTATCCCTAGACACACCCCTTCCTACTGTATTGGCAATTCACTCTACTCCCCTTCTCACTATCACTACTTTCACCTGTATCCCCTACAGATCAAAGTTCTCTTTATACTCTCTCCAACTCCCTCTGCTGGCTAACATCAACCCTACTCTAAAATCTTCCTCATATACTACTGGCTAACTCAATTGCAACTGACTTCTCTTAACTTCCAAAATGACTATCTCACCTTTTATCATTTTCTATCTGCCTCCTTTACTTCTCCTCTCAACTTTGACTGCCTTTCATCCTTATTTAACTCCAGTCTACAAATTCTCAGGGTTATGCTTTCTCTTCTCTGCAGCAACCCATAGATATTACCTCATCTATACTCCCCCTAGATACTCCTCTTCCAAGGATCAAAATATCTTCTTCCTGCATTGGACATTCTAAATTCAAAATCAAATACCTCTGCAGCTATCTATACAAACTAAAGTCTCCCTTTCTCCCTATCTACCTCCTCCTATCAGGAGATATTCATCACAACCCAGGACCTGTCACACCCTCCCTCCCTTCCCAAAAATTCTATCCCTCCAAACCAACATGTTCCCATCATACCCAAAAAACACATCTCATTTTTCTTAATGAATATCAGAAGTATACTCAATAAAACAAGTGATTTCCTTGCCTGGATTGCTAACCATACCTCTGATGTGATTCTTCATCCCATGATCTATACCCACTAGCTTCTTATGCAGGTGTATACCAGGTGTTTATCCAGCTTTTGTTTTCTTTCACATGTCTCTGATGTGATTGCCCTGACTGAAACCTTTTATCCTAGATAGAGACATTCTTCCCCAGAGTATAATATACTTTGCCCTCATCGCCCCCAAAAAACGGGGAGGAGTCGCTCTTATCTACTCTAACCATCTAACCTTTACTCACACTCATCTTAATGAACCAATCTCATCTTTCTTACCTGCCGAAATCATGGCAGCCACATTAAACTAAATAACTACACTACTATCACTGTAGTATCCATTTATATTCCTCCAGGGAATAATACTCCCTTACTAGAAAACTTACTCTCTTATCTAACAGAACACTACTCAAATGAAATTATTCTCCTTGGTGATGTAAGCATGAATTGGCTAGCTCTAAATGACTCTAACTCTACCTCTCACATTAACTTGCATGGCTTTACACAAATAATATCAGAACCTACACACTACAACAACTCTCAAATTCCTAGTACTCTAATTGACTGGATACCAGTCTCTGAACCTGCCATATATCATAACCCTGAAACCTTATCCAACTCCCTTAGTGATGACTTTCCTATAAAAGTTACTAGATTCACTCCTCACTTTACTAGACCTCATACATACATAACCTGTTGAAAACTATCCAACTTCTCCCAACACCTTTAATCCTGTTCTCTCTGAAATGAACTGGCGCCACCTTAAAGAGCTTTCTCTAGATGAAGCAGTCCAATATTTTAACACTATCCTTCTTGATATATTAAACTCCCTTGCACCTCTCTGTACTGTTAGAATAAAATCCAAGATATCCCCATAGCTCTCTAAGACAGCCCACACCCTAATGAGAAATAGGGACAGGCTGTGGAAAACCTGGAAAAAATATAAACTCCCTTCTGACTGGCAAAAGTACAGAGAACTTAGAAGCCTTACAAAAAACACATTGCTAAGGATAAAATGAATTTTACTTCAACCCTCCTACAGCTATAAGATATAATCCCTAAAAATTCTGGAATCCAATCAACCAAATTTTGCATCCCAGTCACCCCTCCTCCCCCAGTCACTACCCAAATAATACACCTGAAGACACTGCCATTATCTTTAATACCTTGTTTATAGAAACTGTTACTAAAATGGTTAAAACAGATCCCCTCTTAGCTAAAGACTTCAATTACTCTGTCCTACCTTCAAGTCCCAACTTCTCTAATCCCTTTTCTTTCCAACCTGTATCTACTACTTATATTAAATCTTTACTCTCCAAATTAAAACTGTGCTACACTTCTGCTAATAATATTCCGTCCTTGTTTCTCCAGCTAGCAGCTGATACGCTTACCTTTCCTGTATCTATCTTGATTAACCGCTCTATTACTAAGTCTAAAGTTACATCTATCTGGAAAGAATTCTACACACTACTTATCCACAAAGGAGTAAATTCCCATGAAATCTCTACTTTTAGACCCATAGCCATCCTGTCTTCCCTCTCAAAAATATGTTGAAAAATGCATACACAAGCAAACACTGCACTATTTATTGCAAGAAACTCTACTTACTCCTACTCAGTATGGATTCTGCCCAAAATACAGTACAACCACTGCCCTGATCTCCTTTACTAACACTATATCCCTTGCTCGTGATAGCAACAAACTTGTCTCCTGCCTATTCTTAGACCTTTCTAAAGCCTTTCATACTGTCTCACGCTCTCTACTTTTGGCTAAAGTAGCTAATCTTAATTTCTCCTCTGATACTGTCACCTGGTTTTCTAGCAATCAGTGAAGTGGCTCTGAACACTCTCCCCTTCTCTCCCCATAAAAAACGGGTGTACCCCAAAGTTCTAGCCTGGGTCCACTGCTATTTAATATTTTCACCAATCTACTCTATACTTCTTGCCCCCAGTCATCTCTTGTACAATATGCAGATGGCTCTACAGTCATTACTATCTCTGACTCTCCTTCTGATCTCATTTCTCAGACTCACACTGCTTTTACATCAGTGGAAACCTGGCTTACCACAAACCAACTAACTGTAAACCCTAAAAAAATACTCTGTTTCTGTCTCCCAAAAATTATTACCCATCTCAAATCTACTTTTACTATAATGTCTCTCAATAAGACTCCAATAGTAGCTAAAACCAGTACCAAACTCTTAGGTGTCACAATAGACGATCAACTTAAATTTGACTTACACATCAACAACTGCATCAGGAAGACACATCAAAAACCAGGCCTCCTATACAGAAATAGAAAGTTTCTCACCAACAAATCTAAAGTAACCCTATCTCATACCTATTTACTCCCCGGTCTACTATATGGTTCTCAAATACTCACAAACCTTAACACCACTCTCCTAGCAAAACTTAACCTATAACAAGACAGCTAGATTTTCTGCCCAAGATACTTATAAAACTCATCACTGTGTCTCACTTAAATGCTTAAACTGGCTGGAACTACCTGATCTGTTTCTTCTCTCTCAGTTCCAGATTATGTATTCTATATTATATCAGCCTTTCTGCTGCCCTAGCCTATCCTCCTGTATATCTCACTATTCTCCCAGTCGATCACTTCACAGTTTTGACGAAGACTTACTATTTATCCACAAACCTAGGACTAAAATGGGTAGCAGCCTTTATAGCTATCATCCTACCATTGCCTGGAACAAGCTTTCACTTCAAATCAGACTAATAACTCAACCCAAACAATTCAAAGCAGCTGCAAAGGAATACTCTGGGAAGAAATATCCAGGGAATTGTTATGGCTAGGCTTGTATAGGCCCTAAGATGATAGTCTAGTAACAACCTATGAACCTATGAACTCTGGCCCTGCCTCTGCACACTTCCCCCATAAGCTGTCCTCTGCCTTACAATCTGCCCATTATTTGACCACTATCCCTTTGACTTTAACACTTATTCCTGACCTTGCCTATCAGTCTCTGTCTAACTTACTTTTTCCTGTCCCTTAGCTTAACTCCTACAAATCTCCCCTCAATCAACTCCAGTAAGTAACTGTCTTTATTGAACTAATATTCTATGGCTGTAAGAATATAACTATTTCTCACATTACCTGCATTATTACTGATTACCTGTAAATATTTGTAACTTGTATAATGTTAATACCAGCAAATATTGTAATTATCTCGGTAACTGCTTTTTGTGTTGTATCATGTTGTGGAGCTTTTCTCCCCAGGCCTCTGGTGAAAAAGAGCTATTTGCAGATCAGTCGGACTACTCCTGGTCAACAAATGTAAAATAAATAAGGAAACCAATGTCATGGCCTTTGCTTCAGCCAACAAAATGACCTGCTATGAATCTTGATTTTAACCAATCTTAATGGGAACATGACACCTAATGTCACTGAACAGACCAGGCCTAATACTTGACAATACCCTTTCCTTTACCACACACACACACACACACACACACACACACACACACACACACACACACACACACACACACACACACGTGCACACACACACGCACACAAATGCACACAGACACACATGCACACAAACGCACGCACATGCACGCATGCATGCTCACACACATGCAGGCAAACGCACACACACACACACACACACACACACACACACGCAAATGCACACTCACAAACATATGCACACAAACGCACGCACACACACGCATGCACGCTCACACACACACAGGCAAATGCACACACACACACACACACACACACACACACACACACACACACACACACACACACACACACACACACATTTTGAGACTAAAGAAGTTCTTGCTCAATTAAAACTATGTTACAAGATCAGATACCTCCTTTCACCTGATGCCTGCATGGCCATTGCTAGGTTTATTTGCATATACATTTAGTGACGCTCTTCACACATAACTGCTACACAGTTACAAGATCCCAGTCTATGAATACCACCCACAGAGGAGAGAATGTTGTACTGTTTAAATGTGCATAGAAAGCTGCATCACACAGGCAAAACAAAACCTTTTAGAAAGACTAACTATGTTTATCCTTTATGTACGACATGTAAGGACAGCCTGTTACAAAACAAATCCTATGGATAGTGTTAGCTTTCTCTATTTCTTTCTGCTGTGAAAAGCATGTTGTGTCAGGCATCACTGACTGTCATTACTCTAGAACAGGAACAATTTTGGCTGATTTCTTCAAGAAAGTCTATTCCCAGGACATTTGAAGTTACCCGATTCAGTTGTGTCCGCATCTTTACCAAGCACTACAAGTTTGACATGCATTCAAGGAAATTAGTAGTTTTAGAAATGCATTTCTACAAGATATTCTTTCAAATCTCTCTCTCTGTCTCTCCTGGTTTTGTTTTTTAAGCTTCTGTACCCATGACACCTATCCTACTAGTGGTTCAGTGACCGTCAATTGATCTTCTAACTTAATTGCTCACAAATGGACCAGTTGCAACTTGTCTTCTGTTAGGAAATTGTTGCTGGTACTGTTTCATTTACAGAGCTTGGAATGATCAATGTTTTTCAAGTTTCCTTTTTTTCCCATGGTTGTGTAGTCACAGAGTTTGTATATGCAAGTAAGGGGATGTGTGGACCCTAAGTCCCCCCACATGGCAGATGCAGCTTTTGTCTCTCTCTTTCATATGTTGATAGGTAAGTGCTAGGGTAGGTGCCCTTGCAGGATATTTTAAGTCTAGCCAATTTCCATTTCAAAGGTGAGAATCAAGCCCTGTACCTTGTGACTGTGAGGTACACACACTAACCATAAGACCAACTCCCAATCCCTCTCTTTTTCTGTGATGGAATGAAGCTGTGACTCATTGTCCATTTGTAAATTCATCCAGATGTAACAAACCATTGTTGAAATGTTGCCACAAGTATATATCTCAAATGTGTATAACACAGTTCTATGAGATACGCACCATAATAGTGGATTTTTCACAGAAACAGAGACAAAGATGGATGACTTCTTGTGGCAGTAGTGAATTTTACCCAGCATCCTGCTTCCTCCTCCTCAAATTCATCTGCTCTTTATGTAACTAATAATTACTCTTGATGGGACTGATCAGTAGTTAGTTCTTTTTAATGTGACCTGCAGGAGGAACAGGAACTTGATATTATACATACCGACACACCGAAGGACTGTATCAGGGACTGGAATGACTGATACACCATGGCACTATAGGCATTAAGGGATGATGAAGGACAGAGGAAGGTAAAAGGAAAGCCAAAGACCAGCAAACTTAAACAGAGCATGGGTGTGCAACTTTACCCTTCATCAACCAAAAAGCTGAGAGTTTCCCCTTTTTCTTCAATATATTCAACTACCTTCCTTCTCTTTGAACCATCTGAACATATCTCCCTTTTTTGAACTTTGTACTGTTATGCTTAGCTTAGATACAATCTGCTCATCCGTTAATTTTAGCATGTAACTGATCTTTTTCAACATGTTCTTCTATTTTGAGCTTTTCTCCTCAGGTCTCTGCTGAAAAAGAGTTATTGCCCAGTCAGACTAACCTAGCATACAAATGTTAAATAAATAAATAAAATAAATATGCAGTCACCTGTAGTTATGACAAGTAACATGCTAATAGGATGTTTTACTGACTCTTTTGCCAAATGCCATGCAATCCATTTTCCAATTATGTTGTTCTGGAGTTCTGTATGTGGTATTTGCCTTTTGTAGACTTTAAGGAGTGAGAGGTGAAGCACATATACTGAGTGAGGTACGGCTGGTGCTCTTCAAGTTTAATCTCCCCAAAATACCCAGGGCAGCAGAGTCTAAATTACTGAACTTCGTGCATTTTGGTGTTTTTCAGTACATTATTGACTATTTAGTCAAATGTTATAACTTTTTTGCTGCAGTTTATGTAGAACTGTTAAACTAGTGGATTTGTGTCTGTGCAGTGACTTGGTTGTGTAAAGGATCTGTTTGCACTTCATTCTAGCGTTTTCCTCTGTGTTTTTGCACTTTTCCCATGTCCATTTGCATTAAACTGCAGCTTAGTTAAAAGAGCTGACATTGTACATTTTGTTGATGTGTGGATATTGGTGTAGTTACTAGATTCTCCATTCTGTCACACGGACATAACAGCTCCACCTAACTAATACGAATATTTTTCCCTGAGACTTTAAATTACTTCTCCTACTTTTACAACTTTTCTTTCATTAAAGTACATTTTTGGTTGTTTTCCTCGACTAAGTGAAATTTAATGGGAGCAGTAGTGGTTATTCGGTAGCATGCAGTAATCTCCTGTCATCTGAAGAGTGGACATAACTGACCAGAGCTTTAGCTTCTTCTTTTGGTCCTTTCACATTTATTATTCTGCTTTAAGGCTTGGATGGCAACACTGTTCTGTGTTGTATTTGACAGATGCAGACCCTTTGCAGACCCTTTTACTTGTATATCCTCTATTAGGATCTTTATTTAAATCCTCATCCAGGTTATGACTGTATAAACTGCAGAGTTAAGCAGAGGTACTTCACTGCATGTCAAAGATGCTCTTATAGGTACTCTAGCAAACTGTTTTGCTACCTACCTGGTGTGGTGCTCATACCCAGTTGTCACTACCCACATTCATTAGTATGCATCAAATCAATACTTTACCTAAGAGCTAAAATGTTCTCAACCATTACATGAAGAGGCTCTGATCTTGCACTAACAGGCACACTACTCCTCATGTGGAAACTTAACCTCTTAGGTAATACACCCCTCCCATTTTAGTCCACATTAATAAGCATGTGGAGCCATAGATCTGCACTTCCCATCTACATTTGCAGTCAGCTTGGTTGAAATGGGCATTCTGAGACAATGTAGTAGCTCTCTTGTATTTATTAAGAACTATTTACTACTTAAATAAACTGACAGTGTGCGTGAAAGATGTTGCTGTATAATGTTATTAGAGGCAAAGCTCTCACACAAAGACTCTCAAAAAACAAAAAAAACAAATGGCTTATTAGTGCCATACAACACCATTAAGTCATTCCCTCCATTGGAGCCCTGGAAATCTGCACTGTAATCTCCAATGGGGGGAGACTATACTTTTTGATAGAATCAAATTATGTCCTCACATTATAGCTCTGGAAACATAGGTGTTACTAAAGAAGTCTAAATGACAAACTCTTCAGCACAAACTATTTTTATAGTGGTAGTATTCTTTCGGTTCTAGGTTTTAATTTGGATTTTATAATTCACAGTAAACACGCAGTGGTACAGCAGTAATGTTGTTGCCTCACAGCAAGAGGTTCTCCTGTTCGATTCTCGGCTGGAGTGCCTTCTGTGTGGAGTCTGCATGTGCTCCCAGCAGTCGCGTGGCCTCCGAAAGACATGCGTGAATGGGCATGCCTTCGCTGAAGGTTGGGCATCGGGCTGGCAACTCGGCACCATAAAAATTGATTGCCATTCTTTCCATTGTGTTAATGTGGGCCTTCAATAGACTAGTAGTTACAGACAATAAGCATGACCAATGTTATCTGTAAACCTATGGAAAGGATCATTATGTGACTAATAAATAGGTAACCTACAGATCTATCTTGCCTAGGTGTGAAGGGTTATTGATTTGTACCCAGAGGGACTCAGTCCCTTATAAGTTCTTTATAAAGCTGCTACAGAGATCACTATTGTTTCTAGTGTCCTGGATGTGCTATGTGAATGACTGCCTCTTTCTACCGCCTTCACTTTTTAAGGTGCTATGTTTCAATATAAACTCCAGCCTAAGAGATTTTTTGTTAATACCACAAGCACTACACTGACTTTTGTGTTTACGTATGGACAAGTGTGTGTGTGTGTGTGTGTGTGTGTGTGTGTGTGTGTGTGTGTGTGTGTGTGTGTGTAGTACATTTGTGCATGAGCACGTGTGCATGCTGTGACATCCCTCCTCTGGGCCAGTGATCAAGGATCCTCAATACTCACCATTGACACTAGTGGGCAACATTCACTGTGAGAAAAATAGACACACACAATATTTTCAGATGCAACCCTCTGCACAAAGTACAATTTTCCTTAAGGGCACACAGAAAATGCACACTCCAGTCCTGGGGCTGAGCTTCTTCTCCAGGCCACAAATAAGGCTCCCCACTGAACACTATAGAGCTAAGTCCTTAGCAGGGTGTTCCAAGCCATGTCCTCCACCACCCTCTATGTGAAATCAGTGCTCTTAGTGTCACATACTCTCTTTGAGATTTGATTTTCACACACACACACACACACACACACACACACACACACACACACACACACACACACACACACATACACACACACACACAAACACACACACACACACACCTTATAAAGGCTTGCACAACTTACTTGCTCTGCCACCTCCATCCAGACTATAAGGTAGATCTGCTGTCACCAGAACACGTAAAGCCATCTACTTTAAGTCTCTTACCAGGGTACCCAACTGTAGTGTTTAAGCAAGCAGCAAGACTTTCAGAAATGTGAAGCCACAGTGCCAGTAAATAAATGCAAGTATTATCAGAGGTTAAATATTTTCTAAAAGACCAGTCACAATGAAAGGTTTAGATATATTTAATATTAAATAATGAAAAACATGAAATACTGCAAATCTACTTACCACAAACACCAGAGTTTCATCACAGGAAATATAAAAAAACAGCACAGATGGAAAGACTCAGATACAGAAAAAACTAAGTTAGATAATCTCACTATATTTTTCTAACTGACTGAAGAATTGCTATTCTCTAGTTACTTACTAAAGCAAGACAAGATGAACGCAGATGTGTGTCTTGTCAGGTCCAAAAACAGACTGCACTCCTCACATCTCTCACTAGTATTTAAATACAATTTCAGCACTGGCTACAGAATGACATACCTTGATAACCACTCTGCTATCGTAAGATAGCATTTGCTTTTTATATTAATTCCATCTGCAGCTGTCTGATGCAACTGCAAAGACTGGCCTTTTCCCATTCACTCTTTCTGATATCTCTTTGTTATAATCCATTCTATTAAGGGTCCAGAATATTTCATAGAAATGTTTCGGCTATTTTGCCTGGAAAGTTTATCCATTACTATTTGACATATTTTTCTACCAGCTGTTTGAGCTGGCTATATAGTTGCATGAAATGGTCCTGCCCTGTTTCATTCATTTACATGCATTGCAGACTTTGTCAGTATGGTTGTATTCTTCTCTATTACAGTCAATTAGCTTGTTAGTGTAACAAAAGTAGTTGAAAGATGGACTTTTTGTAGCCATTTGCCTATTGTTTCAAGAACAATTTCTAACTTTTATAAAACAAGAATGCCACAGCATCTTTTGGGTTATAATTATGGTTTACAGAATGTTAGTAACACCACTTTAGACTTTTATTGATGTCATAGCAAATACAAGTTTTTAAGCTTTTCCAGTTTTTAACAAATGAAAACCACAAGTCTTCCTTAGAAATATTAAATAAACTATTGCTTGTAGCCTGGCAGTTAAGTTGATTGTAACACACAATTCAGAACTCAATGACAAAATTTTCATTACAAGTGTTTTAAAATTGTGACATGCTAAATTATAAACTTTTCAAGGGTGTTATTTGTTTTGTGACTATTTCATTTTTAATAATGTGATTTTATCATGGGGCATTTTATTGTGTGCTTTTTTAATATAACTTTATTTTATTGTTTGTACCAACTTCTTTTAAAGTTTAACTGAAGAAGAAAGCACTAAACTATTTTTATTGTAGTGTTTTAATATTTCTAAGAAAGACTTGTGGCTGACATTTGTTATCCTATTAGCTGTGTTTTCATGAGCTGTGTTGTTTGATATACTTCAGTTTTATTAGTATCTTCATATTAAAACAACTTATGGCTTAAATTTGTAGTTCCAGCAAAAAATTGTGTCAAATTAGTCTTACTTACCCTTGCAAGTAATTCCAATCTGCATTGTTCATATGTGCATGTATTGGATTGTGTTTTGGCAAATGCAATGAGCACATGCATATTTTGTCCTCTGTTTTGAATTATGTAATCTAATGTTCCCAATGCAGTGCACAATGCATTAAAGAAACTTGTTTTGCTTATCTTTGCACTAGTTATACTTAACCATACAGGCAATGTGAGAAATTGGTCCACCTAGATCCTTAAATTACTCTGATTAAGAAATCCCAAATCAAAAGTAAAAATGAAAAAAAAAGTGTGTGTGTATGTGTGTGTGTGTGTGTGTGTGTGTGTGTGTGTGTGTGTGTGTGTGTGTGTGTGTGTGTGGGTGTGTGTGTGTGTGTGTGTGTGTGTGTGTGTGTGTGTGTGTGTGTGTGTGTGTGTGTGTGTGTGTGTGTGTGTGTGTGTGCGTGCGTGCATGTATGTGTGTGTGTGTGTGTGTGTGTGTGTATGTGTGTGTGTGTGTGTGTGTGTGTGTGTGTGTGTGTGTGTGTGTGTGTGTGTGTGTGTGTGTGCGTGCGTGCATGTATGTGTGTGTGTGTGTGTGTGTGTGTGTGTGTGTGTGTGTGTGTGTGTGTGTGTGTGTGTGTGTGTGTGTGTGTGTGTGTGTGTGTGTGTGTGTGTGTGTGTGTGTGTGTGTGTGTGTGTGTGTGTGTGTGTGTGTGTGTGTGTGTGTGTGTGTGTGTGTGTGTGTGTGTGTGTGTCTGTGTGTGTGTGTGTGTGTGTGTGTGTGTATGCACACATGCAAGCACATGAGTTTTTTTCCTGTGTGTATGCTGAGATTTTAGAAAAACAGGAGTAGGTGGGCAGTGATTGTGAGTTTGAGGCCTTTTCGTTCCTTGAAATTGTTCATTACTTCATTTGAGGTCCATCGTGGTTAGCAAAAGAAAGAAGTAGTGAATACTTGGTGCTGCAAAAAATGAATGCTCCATTAACCCACAGTACTTAATGCCTGAACTCCAACAAATGTTATATATGTATGACTCATGTTAAGTAATATTAAAGTACTTTAAAGAGTTCAGTGCAGAATAAGGTAATTATGCAAATGTTTATATTTTTCATGTGTACAAAATCTATTTGTATTAAGGAGTTTTAAACAAAATGTCATTGTTTTTTACTTTTTCTAACACAGTGGGCAGCACGAAGTAATTCAAATCCCACACTATAATATTCTGTAGTAGCTCAGAAATGACTGAAAATAGTTTCTGTTGTCATTATAAGAACTTTCATCTCTGAAATGGTTTCTTGTTACTGAAAAAGCAGTACAAAGCAGATTACTGAGGGAAAGGAAATAAAATGGTTTGTTGTTACTGAAAGAGCAGTGCAAAGCAAATTACCGAGGGAAAAGGAGGACAGAAAACAAGTAAGGCTTTCTATGACTTCTGTCCCACCACTTTGTTCCTCTGTCAGATTATTGTCCTGAAAGACTGTCACCTGACATGTATCTGATCACTACATTCTGAGTCTGGGAAGGATATATACACACTAGGACTAAGGAACCCTAAGGTTTACCTGTCATGTATCTGATCACTACATTCTGAGTCTGGGGATGATATATACACTAGGACTAAGGAACCCTAAGGTCCACCTGTCATGTATCTGATCACTACATTCTGAGTCTGGGAATGATATATACACTAGTACTAAGGAACCCTAAGGTCCACCTGTCATGTATCTGATCACTACATTCTGAGTCTGGGAAGGATATATACACTAGGACTAAGGAACGCTAAGGTCCACCTGTCATGTATCCGATCACTACATTCTGAGTCTGGGAATGATATACACACTAGGACTAAGGAACCTTAAGGTCCACCTGTCATGTATCTGATCACTACATTCTGAGTCTGTGAATGATATATACACTAGGACTAAGGAACCCTAAGGTCCACCTGTCATGTATCTGATCACTACATTCTGAGTCTGGGAATGATATATACACTAGGACTAAGGAACCCTAAGGTCCACCTGTCATGTATCTGATCACTACATTCTGAGTCTGGGAAGGATATATACACTAGGACTAAGGAACGCTAAGGTCCACCTGTCATGTATCCGATCACTACATTCTGAGTCTGGGAATGATATACACACTAGGACTAAGGAACCTTAAGGTCCACTTGTCATGTATCTGATCACTACATTCTGAGCCTGGGAATGGCATAGACAATAGGTCTAAGATACCCTAAGGTCTACCTGTCATGTATCTGATCACTACATTCTGAGTTGTGGGATGATATATACCCTAGGGCTAAGGAGCCCTAAGGTCCACCTGTCATGTATCTGATCACTACATTCTGAGTCTGGGGATGATATATACACTAGGACTAAGGAACCCCAAGGTCTACCTGTCATGTATCTGATCACTATAGCCTGAGTCTGGGATGACATATACACTGGGATTAAGGAACCATAAGGTCCACCTGTCATGTATCTGATCACTACGTTCTGAGTCTAGGAATGATATATATATCTATATCTATATATATATATATATATATATATATATATATATATATATATATATATATATATATATATCTATATATACACTAGGACTAAGGAACCCTAAGGTCCACCTGTCATGTATCTAATCACTACATTCTGAGTCTGGGAAGGATATATACACTAGGACTAAGGAACCCTAAGGTCCACCTGTCATGTATCTGATCACTAAATTCTGAGTCTGGGGGTGACATATACACTAGGACTAAGGAACCCTAAGTTCCACCTGTCATGCATCTGATCACTACATTCTGAGTCTGGGTATGATATATACACTGGGACTAAGGAACCCTAAGGTCCACCTGTCATGTATCTATCACTACATTCTGAGTCTGGGGATGATATATACACTAGGACTAAGGAATCCTAAGGTCTACCTGTCATGTATCTGATCACTATAGCCTGAGCCTGGATGACATATACACTGTGATTAAGGAACCATAAGGACCATCCTGTCATGTATCTGATCACTACATTCTGAGTCTGGGGGTGACATATACACTAGGACTAAAGAACCCTAAGTTCCACCTGTCATGTATCTGATCACTACATTCTGAGGCTCCCTGACATGTATTTGACTCGTACGTAATCACCTCGCACAGGCTCCCTGACATGTATTTGACTCGTACGTGATCACCTCGCATAGGCTCCCTGACATGTATTTGACTCGTACATGATCACCTCACATAGGCTTCCTGACATGTATTTGACGCGTACGCGATCACCTCGCGTAGGCTTCCTGACATGTATTTGACTCGTACGTGATCACCTCGCATAGGCTCCCTGACATGTATTCAACTCATACGTGATCACCTCGCATAGGATCCCTGACATGTATTTGACTCGTACGTCATCACCTCACATAGGCTTCCTGACATGTATTTGACTCGTACGTGATCACCTCGCATAGGCTTCCTGACATGTATTTGACTCATACGTGATCACCTCGCATAGGCTCCCTGACATGTATTCAACTTGTTCATAGGTTCATAGGTTCATAGGTTCATACTAGGCTATCTGCCCTAGGGCATTTATAAGCCTAGCCAGAATGTGTTTGGCTTTCACCACCCATTTTAAATTTATTTTGCTATGCCCTTTTTCGAGGTTAGTATACTGTGCCTCTGTCTAACAGTGACACAGAAGTGATACCCGGGGTAAACCTACGATCTCCCATCCACTCATCAAGATTCCTCTTGAAGAGAGTCAATGAGGGACTCTGCCTAACCTGGACTGGGATTTTATTCCAGAGTGAAGGGAGCCTCTGGGTTATGAATCTGTCCCTCCAGCATGTCCTATTTATTTCAGTGCCGAGGTTCAAGTCTCTCGAGCACGTAGCTCGATGGGATTTGGATTTTCTGAGGTGCAGCATGTCCATTAATTCCGGGTTGGACATGGCTTTATACGTCAGGCACAGATCGCCTCTGAACAGGTGGTATGCCACTGAGTAGAGCTGGAGTTTCTTTAACCGGGCAGCATATGGCATCTGTTTGAGCCCTTTGATCCTCTTGGTGAGGTACTTTTGGGGTCTTTCCAGTTGCTGCAGGTGTCTGGTAAGGTACATCCCAAAAGGGGCACTGTACTCAATTATGGGCCTGATGAGGGATGAGTAAAGAGGCACGATGACCTCCCCTGATCTAGATGTGAATCCCTTCATGATTAGGTGGGCTATATAAAATGTTTTTCTAACCACTTTGGCCATGTGGTTGTCAAATGAGAGATTGCTATGAACTTGGGTCCCCAGGTCCCTAATTACTTCTTCTGTACTTAATGGATTACCACCTATGTGGTAATTTGTGGGCACTTTGTTTTTGCCAAAGGGGATGACTATACACTTTTTGGCATTTAGCTTGAGGCCATGGCTCTGGCACCAGTTGTCTGTTTCTATGAGGCCCTTTTGGAGGACTTGTGTCGGCTGGAGAGTCGATTATGGCACCCAGTTTGCAGTCATCTGCGAACTTGGTCAGCCACAGTCCTTCCGTGTTGGCCTGTACCTCCGAGAAATATATATACCGAACAAGAGAGGTCCCAGGACTGAGCCTTGTGGGACACCACTTGTAACTGGTTTGGAGTCTGACATGGCTCCAGCAATTCTAACCATGTGAGTTCTGTCCTTGAGCCAGTTTGCAATCCATCTAGTGACATAGGGGTTTATATTTAAGCTAGTGAGCTTATCTATAATGCCCGAGTGGGGTATTGTATCGAAGGCTTTTGCGAGGTCCAGGTAGGCTGTGTGGACCACCTTCCCCTCGTCAATGGCCTTGGTGACTGTTTCAAAGAAATCAACCAGGCTTAAGAGGCAGGATCTGCCCTTAACAAAGCCGAACTGGGTAGGATCCAGTGTCTGTAGGTCCCCAATATCTTTATTTATGAGGTCCATGATGATCCTTTCCATAGCTTTGCAGACCAAGCTAGTCAGGCTTATGGGGCGATAGTTTCCAGGATCCATTGAGGCACCACCTTTATGGAGAGGGACCACTGTTGCGGTACGCCACTCTTTGGGCACATATCCTGTAGTAAGGCTGAGATTGAACAGTAGTTTTATGTTTGGGTTTAGCTCTTCTTGGAGTTCATGTCGGACACAGCCTGGGACACCATCTGGTCCCATTGATGCTGTGTTTTTTGCTTTGGAGACGGTGGCTTTTACCTGAGCATCTGAGATGTCAGGGGGCAGCACTCTGCTGGGATAGATATTTGCCCTTTTGGTGGGGAGGGGGGGAGTTTGCGCTGAACCTGTCAGCTAGGATGTTGGCAATGTCTGTGGGTTCAGTGTATTTCTTGTCATTTTGGACTAATTCTGAGCATATCTGGGAATTACCACCCAGGTTCCTAACATAACTAAAGAAAGCCTTGTGATTATCCTTAGTGTCCTGTGCAATTTTTCTCTCGAAGCTGGCCTTAGACAATTTTATGAGTGCCCGTAGTTTTTTGCTAATACTGATCAGTGATGCCTTCCCTTTTTGGGATTTTGCTCTATCATTTAGTAGCTTCATCCTTCTATTGTATAGTTTGTTTATGGCTGGGGTCCACCAGACAGGACGTCTGCCTTTGGAGGATTGGGTTTTGGTTTTATTTGGGATCGCATGATCCATGCATTCCTGAAGGTGTTCATAGAATGCGTTTATAAAGGATTCTGCGGTCTGGGCCATATTTTCCACAGGCCCGGGGACTTTGAAGGATTCCACCTCAGTTTTGAGGAGTGTGAAATTTGCTTTAGAGAAGTTTTTCACTGTGGTTTTCTGGGCAGGGGGTGGGGTTGGGATGTGAATATCCAGTGAGATTAGTTTATGGTCTGATCTTACCAGTGAGGGATACACTTCTGGTCTGGAGCATAGAGTCACCATGTTGGTGATGATCAGGTCCAGAATGTTTTCTCCTCTTGTGGGAGTGGTAACAAGTTGTTCCATAGCATTTGAGTTTATAAATTCTAGGAACCTTTGGGCTAGGGTGTTGGAGCTAGAGTAATGCTCCCAGTCTATGTTTGGGTAGTTGAAGTCGCCCAATATAATGGTGTTTGGAGAGACCTTCATATTTTCCAGTGTTCTCAAAAAGGCTGAGTGGGGTTCCTGGGTTTGGGTGGGTGGTCTGTAGCAGGCTATAAACTGGAAGGCAGTTTTACCCACTGTTAGTTACACATGGATAGTCTCTGATGCTTCGTGCTTTGCCACCAACCTGGAGGTGTGGGTATCTTTGATGAATATCGATACTCCCCCTCCTTTTGTGGTTCGGTCCAAGTTTTGGGGACGAAAAGCATGGTATGAGGTATAACCTGGTAGTGCTGGGGTGCTCTCGGGAGCCCTGAACCAGGTTTCTGTTACTGCACAGATATCAATGTTCTCCATGCTAAGGAGAGTTTCGAGTGCATGCATCTTGAGGTTTAGACTTCTGGTGTTGAGTAGCATTACTCTTAGTTTCTTATCCCTTGTGATACGTATGGAGGTGGGTTTGTCTTATGAGCCTTGCCTAAAAACGGCACTATGGGGGTAGCAAGAGCTTTTGCCAATATCCGAAAGCCCAGGGGTGACAGGTGCAAGCCGTCCACCTCGCATAGGCTCCCTGACATGTATTGAACTTGTATGTGATCACCTCGCATAGGCTCCCTGACATGTATTTGACTCGTACATGATCACCTCGCACAAGTTCCCTGACATGTATTTGACTCGTACGTGATCACCTCGCATAGACTCCCTGACATGTTTTCAACTTGTACGTGATCACCTCGCATAGGCTCCCTGACATGCATTTGACTCATACGTGATCACCTCGCATAGGCTCCCTGACATGTATTCAACTTGTACATGATCACCTTGCATAGGCTCCCTGACATGTATTTGACTCTTATGTGATCACCTCGCACAGGCTCCCTGACATGTATTTGACTCGTATGTGATCATCTTGCATAGGCTCCATGACATGTATTCAACTTGTACGTGATCACCTCGCATAGGCTCCCTGACATGTATTTGACTCGTACATGATCACCTCGCACAAGTTCCCTGACATGTATTTGACTCGTACGTGATCACCTCGCATAGACTCCCTGACATGTTTTCAACTTGTACGTGATCACCTCGCATAGGCTCCCTGACATGCATTTGACTCGTACGTGATCACCTCACATAGGCTCCCTGACATGTATTCAACTTGTACATGATCACCTTGCATAGGCTCTCTGACATGTATTTGACTCTTACGTGATCACCTCGCACAGGCTCCCTGACATGTATTTAACTTGTACGTGATCACCTTACTTAGGCTCCCTGACATGTATTTGACTCGTATGTGATCACCTCGCATAGGCTCCCTGACATGTATTTGACTCGTACATTATCACCTTGCATAGGCTTCCTGACATGTATTTGACTCATACGTGATCACCTCTCATATGCTCCCTGACATGTATTTGACTTGTACATAATAAACTCACATAGGCTCCCTGACATGTATTTGACTCGTACGTGATCACCTTACATAGGCTCCCCGACATGTATTTGACTCGTACGTGATCACCTCACATGGGTTCCCTGACATGTATTCGACTCGTACGTGATCATCTCGCATAGGCTAGCTGACATGTATTTGACTCGTACGTGATCACCTCGCATAGGCTCCATGACATGTATTCGACTCGTACGTGATCACCTTGCATAGGCTCCCTAACATGTATTTGACTCATACGTGATCACCTCGCATAGGCTCCCTGACATGTTTTTGACTCATACGTGATCACCTCGCCTAGGCTTCCTGACATGTATTCAACTTGTACATGATCACCTTGCATAGGCTCCCTGACATGTATTTGACTCGTACGTGATCACCTCGCATAGGCTCCTTGACATGTATTTGACTCCTACGTGATCACCTCGCATAGGCTCCCAGACACGTATTCAACTTGTACGTGATCACCTCGCATACACTCCCTGACATGTATTTGACTCGTACGTGATCACCTCGCATAGGCTCCCTGACATGTATTTGACTCATACGTGATCACCTCGCATAGGCTCCCAGACACGTATTCAACTTGTACGTGATCACCTCGCATACACTCCCTGACATGTATTTGACTCATACGTGATCACCTCGCATAGGCTCCCTGACATGTATTTGACTCATACGTGATCACCTCGCATATGCTCCCTGACATGTATTTGACTCATACATGATCACCTGGCATAGGCTCCCTGACATGTATTTGACTCGTATGTGATCACCTCACATAGGCTCCCTGACATGTATTCGAATTGTACGTGATCACCTGGCATAGGCTCCCT
Source organism: Protopterus annectens (assembly GCF_019279795.1). Classification (NCBI taxonomy): domain Eukaryota; kingdom Metazoa; phylum Chordata; order Ceratodontiformes; family Protopteridae; genus Protopterus; species Protopterus annectens. The sequence goes on from NC_056750.1 coordinate 79,449,205, forward strand.
GACATGTATTTGACTCATACGTGATCACCTCGCATAGGCTTCCTGACATGTATTCAACTTGTAGGTGATCACCTTCCATAGGCTCCCTGACATGCATTTGACTCGTACGTGATCACCTCACATAGGCTCCCTGACATGTTTTCAACTTGTACGTGATCACCTTGCATAGGCTCCCTGACATGTATTTGACTCTTACGTGATCACCTCGCACAGGCTCCCTGACATGTATTTGACTCGTACGTGATCACCTTGCATAGGCTCCCCGACATGTATTCAACTTGTACGTGATCACCTTGCATAGGCTCCGTGACATGTATTTGACTCATACGTGATCACCTCGCATAGGCTCCCTGACATGTATTTGACTCATATGGGATCACCTCGCATAGGCTCCCTGACATGTATTTGACTCGTACGTGATCACCTTGCATAGGCTCTGTGACATGTGTTTTACTCGTATGTGATCACCTCTCATAGGCTCCCTTACATGTATTTGACTCGTACGTGATCACCTCGCATAGGCTCCCTGACATGTATTTGACTCATACGTGATCACCTCACACATGTTCCCTGACATATATTTGACTCGTACGTGATCACCTCGCATAGGCTCCCTGACATGTATTTGACTCATACGTGATCACCTCACACATGTTCCCTGACATATATTTGACTCGTACGTGATCACCTCTCATAGGCTCCCTTACATGTATTTGACTCGTACGTTATCACCCTGCACAGGCTTCCTGACATGTATTTGACTCATACATGATCACCTCGCACATGCTCCCTGACATGTATTTGACTTGTACGTGATCACCTTACATCGGCTCCCTGACATGTACTTGACTCATACGTGATCACCTTACATAGGCTCCCCGACATGTATTTGACTCGTACATGATCACCTCGCATGGGCTCCCTGACATGTATTCGACTCGTATGTGATCACCTCGCTTAGGCTCCCTGACATGCATTTGACTCATACGTGATCACCTCGCATAGGCTCCCTGACATGTATTCAACTTGTACGTGATCATCTTGCATAGGCTCCCTGACATGTATTTGAGTCATACGTGATCACCTCGCATAGGCTCCCAGACATGTATTCAGCCTGTACGTGATCACCTCGCATACGCTCCCTGACATGTATTTGACTCGTACATGATCACCTCGCATAAGCTCCCTGACATGTATTTGACTCGTACGTGATCACCTTGCAAAGGCTTTCTGACATGTATTTGACTCGTACGTGATCACCTCGCATAGGGTCCCTGACATGTATTTGACTCATACATGATCACCTCGCATAGCTTTCCTGACATGTATTTGACTTATACGTGATCACCTCGCATAGGCTTCCTGACATGTATTTGACTCGTACGTGACCACCTCGCATAGGCTCCCTGACATGTATTCAACTAGTATGTGATCACCTCGCATAGGCTTCCTGACATGTATTTGACTCGTACGTGATCACCTCGCACAGGCTCCCTGACATGTATTTGACTCGTACGTGATCACCTCGCATAGGCTCTCTGACATGTATTTAACTCATACGTGATCACCTCGCATAGGCTCCCTGACATGCATTTGACTCGTACGTGATCACCTCACATAGGCTCCCTGACATGTTTTCAACTTGTACGTGATCACCTTGCATAGGCTCCCTGACATGTATTTGACTCTTACGTGATCACCTCGCACAGGCTCTCTGACATGTATTTGACTCGTATGTGATCACCTTGCATAGGCTCCCTGACATGTATTCAACTTGTACGTGATCACCTTGCATAGGCTCCGTGACATGTATTTGACTCATACGTGATCACCTCTCATAGGCTCCCTGACATGTATTTGACTTTTATGGGATCACCTCGCATAGGCTCCCTGACATGTATTTGACTCATACGTGATCACTTCGCATAGGCTCCCTGACATGTATTCAACTTGTACGTGATCACCTTGCATAGGCTCCCTGACATGTATTTGACTCGTACGTGATCACCTTGCATAGGCTCTGTGACATGTGTTTTACTCGTATGTGATCACCTCTCATAGGCTCCCTTACATGTATTTGACTCGTACGTGATCACCTCGCATAGGCTCCCTGACATGTATTTGACTCATACGTGATCACCTCACACATGTTCCCTGACATATATTTGACTCGTACGTGATCACCTCGCATAGGCTCCTTGACATGTATTTGACTCATACGTGATCACCTCACACATGTTCCCTGACATATATTTGACTCGTACGTGATCACCTCTCATAGGCTCCCTTACATGTATTTGACTCGTACGTTATCACCCTGCACAGGCTTCCTGACATGTATTTGACTCATACATGATCACCTCGCACATGCTCCCTGACATGTATTTGACTTGTACGTGATCACCTTACATCGGCTCCCTGACATGTATTTGACTCGTACGTGATCACCTCGCATAGGCTCCCTGACATGTATTTGACTCATACGTGATCACCTCGCATAGGCTCCCTGACATGTATTTGACTCGTACGTTATCACCTTGCACAGGCTTCCTGACATGTATTTGACTCATACGTGATCACCTCGCACATGCTCCCTGACATGTATTTGACTTGTACGTGATCACCTTACATCGGCTCCCTGACATGTACTTGACTCATACGTGATCACCTTACATAGGCTCCCCGACATGTATTTGACTCGTACATGATCACCTCGCATGGGCTCCCTGACATGTATTCGACTCGTACGTGATCACCTCGCTTAGGCTCCCTGACATGCATTTGACTCATACGTGATCACCTCGCATAGGCTCCCTGACATGTATTCAACTTGTACGTGATCATCTTGCATAGGCTCCCTGACATGTATTTGACTCGTACATGATCACCTCGCATAGGCTCCCTGACATGTATTTGACTCGTACGTGATCACCTTGCAAAGGCTTTCTGACATGTATTTGACTCGTACGTGATCACCTCGCATAGGGTCCCTGACATGTATTTGACTCATACATGATCATCTCGCATAGCTTTCCTGACATGTATTTGACTCATACGTGATCACCTCGCATAGGCTTCCTGACATGTATTTGACTCGTACGTGACCACCTCGCATAGGCTCCCTGACATGTATTCAACTAGTATGTGATCACCTCGCATAGGCTTCCTGACATGTATTTGACTCGTACGTGATCACCTCGCACAGGCTCCCTGACATGTATTTGACTCGTACGTGATCACCTCGCATAGGCTCTCTGACATGTATTTAACTCATACGTGATCACCTCGCATAGGCTCCCTGACATGTATTTGACTCGTATGTGATCACCTCACATAGGCTCCCTGACATGTATTTGACTCGTACGAGATCACCTTGCATTGGCTCCCTGACATATATTTGACTCGTACGTGATCACCTCGCATAGGCTCCCTGACATGTATTTGACTCGTACGTGATCACCTCGCATAGGCTTCGTGACATGTATTTGACTCGTACGTGATCACCTCGCATAGGTTTCTTGACATGTATTTGACTCGTACGGGATCACCTCGCATAGACTCCCTGACATGTATTCAGCTCATACGTGATCACCTCGCATAGGCTCCCTGACATGTATTTCACTCGTACGTGATCACCTCGCATAGGCTTCCTGACATGTATTTGACTCATACGTGATCACCTCGCATAGGTTCCCTTACATGTATTTGACTCATACGTGATCACATCGCATAGGCTCCCTGACATGTATTTGACTCGTACGTGATCACCTCGCATAGGCTCCCCGACATGTATTTGACTCATACGTGATCACCTCGCATAGGCTCACAGACATGTATTCAACTTGTACATGATCACCTCGCATATGCTCCCTGACATGTATTTGACTTTTACGTGGTCACCTCGCATAGCCTTCCTGACATGTATTCAACTTGTACGTGATCACCTTGCATAGGCTCCCTGATATGTATTTGACTCGTACGTGATCACCTCGCATACACTCCCTGACATGTATTTGACTCTTACGTGATCACCTCGCACAGGCTCCCTGACATGTATTTGACTCGTACGTGATCACCTTGCATAGGCTCCCTGACATGTATTCAACTTGTACGTGATCACCTTGCATAGGCTCCCTGACATGTATTTGACTCATACGTGATCACCTCGCATAGGCTCCCTGACATGTATTTGACTCGTATGTGATCACCTCGCATAGGCTCCCTGACATGTATTTGACTCATACGTGATCACCTCGCATAGGCTCCCTGACATGTATTCAACTTGTACGTGATCACCTTGCATAGGCTCCCTGACATGTATTTGACTCGTACGTGATCACCTAGCATAGGCTCCGTGACATGTGTTTTACTCGTACGTGATCACTTCGCATAGGCTTCCTGACATGTATTTGACTCATACGTGATCACCTCGCATAGGCTCCCTGACATGTATTTGACTCGTACATGATCACCTCGCAAAGGCTCCCTGACATGTATTTGACTCGTACGTGATCACCTTGCAAAGGCTTTCTGTCATGTATTTGACTCGTACGTGATCACCTCGCATAGGGTCCCTGACATGTATTTGACTCATACATGATCACCTCGCATAGCTTTCCTGACATGTATTTGACTCATACGTGATCACCTCGCATAGGCTTCCTGACATGTATTTGACTCGTACGTGACCACCTCGCATAGGCTCCCTGACATGTATTCAACTAGTATGTGATCACCTCGCATAGGCTTCCTGACATGTATTTGACTCGTACGTGATCACCTTGCATTGGCTCCCTGACATATATTTGACTCGTACGTGATCACCTCGCATAGGCTCCCTGACATGTATTTGACTCGTACGTGATCACCTCGCATAGGCTTCATGACATGTATTTGACTCGTACGTGATCACCTCGCATAGGTTTCTTGACATGTATTTGACTCGTACGGGATCACCTCGCATAGACTCCCTGACATGTATTCAACTCATACGTGATCACCTCGCATAGGCTCCCTGACATGTATTTCACTCGTACGTGATCACCTCGCATAGGCTTCCTGACATGTATTTGACTCATATGTGATCACCTCGCACAGGCTCCCTGACATGTATTTGACTCATACGTGATCACCTCGCATAGGTTCCCTTACATGTATTTGACTCATAGTTGATCACATCGCATAGGCTCCCTGACATGTATTTGACTCGTACGTGATCACCTCGCATAGGCTCCCTGACATGTATTTGACTCATACGTGATCACCTCGCATAGGCTCACAGACATGTATTCAACTTGTACGTGATCACCTTGCATAGGCTCCCTGACATGTATTTGACTCGTACGTGATCACCTCGCATAGGCTTCTTGACATGTATTTGACTCATACGTGATCACCTCGCATAGGTTCCCTGACATGTATTCAACTTGTACGTGATCACCTCGCATACACTCCCTGACATGTATTTGACTCTTACGTGATCACCTCGCACAGGCTCCCTGACATGTATTTGACTCGTACGTGATCACCTTGCATAGGCTCCCTGACATGTATTCAACTTGTACGTGATCACCTTGCATAGGCTCCCTGACATGTATTTGACTCATACGTGATCACCTCGCATAGGCTCCCTGACATGTATTTGACTCGTATGTGATCACCTCGCATAGGCTCCCTGACATGTATTTGACTCATACGTGATCACCTAGCATAGGCTCCGTGACATGTGTTTTACTCGTACGTGATCACCTCGCATAGGCTTCCTGACATGTATTTGACTCATACGTGATCACCTTGCATAGGCTCCCTGACATGTATTTGACTCGTACGTGATCACCTCACACATGTTCCCTGACATGTCTTTGACTCGTACGTGATCACCTCGCATAGACTCCCTGACATGCATTTGACTCATACGTGATCACCTCGCATAGGCTCCCTGACATGTATTCAACTCGTACGTGATCACCTTGCATAGGCTCCATGAAATGTGTTTTACTTGTACGTGATCACCTCGCATAGGCTCCCTGACATGTATTTGACTTGTACGTGATCACCTTACATAGGCTCCCTGACATGTATTTGACTTGTACGTGATCACCTTACATAGGCTCCCTGACATGTATTTGACTTGTACGTTATCACCTTGCACAGGCTTCCTGACATGTATTTGACTCATACGTGATCACCTCTCACATGCTCCCTGACATGTATTTGACTCGTACGTGATCACCTTACATAGGCTCCCCAACATGTATTTGACTCGTACGTGATCACCTCGCATGGACTCCCTGACATGTATTCGACTTGTACGTGATCACCTCGCATAGGCTCCCTGACATGCATTTGACTCATACGTGATCACCTCGCATAGGCTCCCTGACATGTATTCAACTTTTACGTGATCATCTTGCATAGGCTTCCTGACATGTATTTGACTCGTACGTGATCACCTTACATAGGCTCCCCGACATGTATTTGACTCGTACGTGATCACCTCGCACATGCTCCCTGACATGTATTTGACTTGTACGTGATCACCTTACATAGGCTCCCTGACATTTATTTGACTCGTACGTGATCACCTCGCATAGGCTCCCTGACATGTATTTAACTCGTACGTGTTCACCTCACATAGGCTCCCTGACATGTATTTGACTCGTACGTTATCACCTTGCACAGGCTTCGTGACATGTATTTGACTTGTACGTGATCACCTCGCATAGGCTCCCTGACATGTATTTGACTCGTACGTGATCACCTTAAATAGGCTCCCTGACATGTATTTGACTCGTACGTGATCACCTCGCATGGGTTCCCTGACATGTATTCGACTCGTACGTGATCACCTCGCCTAGGCTCCCTGACATGTATTTGACTCGTACATGATCACCTCGCATAGGCTCCCTGACATGTATTTGACTTGTACGTGATCACCTTGCATAGGCTCCCTGACATGTATTTGACTCATACGTGATCACCTCGCATAGGCTCCCTGACATGTATTTGACTCATACGTGATCACCTCGCATAGGCTCCCTAACATGTATTTGACTCGTACGTTATCACCTTGCACAGACTTCCTGACATGTATTTGACTCATACGTGATCACCTCTCATATGCTCCCTGACATGTATTTGACTTGTACGTGATCACCTGTCATAGGCTCCCTGACATGCATTTGACTCATACGTGATCACCTCGCATAGGCTCCCTGACATGTATTCAACTTGTACGTGATCACCTCGCTCATGCTCCCTGACATGTATTTGACTTGTATGTGATCACCTCGCATAGGCTCCCTGACATGTATTTGACTCGTACGTGATCACCTTACATAGGCTCCCTGACATGTATTTGACTCGTACGTGATCACCTCGCATGGGCTCCCTGACATGTATTCGACTCGTACGTGATCACCTCACATAGGCTCCCTGACATGTATTTGACTCGTACGTGATCACCTCGCATAGGCTCCCTGACATGTATTTGACTCGTACGTGATCACCTCGCATAGGCTCCCTGACATGTATTTGACTCGTACGTTATCACCTTGCACAGGCTTCCTGACATGTATTTGACTCATATGTGATCACCTCTCACATGCTCCCTGACATGTATTTGACTTGTACGTGATCACCTCGCATAGGCTCCCTGACATGTATTTGACTCATACGTGATCACCTTACATAGGCTGCCTGACATGTATTTGACTCATACGTGATCACCTCGCATGGGCTCCCTGACATGTATTCGACCCGTACATGATCACCTCGCATAGGCTCCCTAACATGTATTTGACTCGTACGTGATCACCTCGCATAGGCTCCCTGACATGTATTTGACTCGTACGTGATCACCTTGCATAGGCTCCCTGACATGTATTTAACTCGTATGTGAGCACCTTGCATAGGCTCCCTGACATGTATTTGACTCGTACGTGATCACCTTGCATAGGCTCCCTGACATGTATTTGACTCATACGTGATCACCTCACATAGGCTCCCTGATATGTATTCGACTCATACGTGATCACCTCTCATAGGCTCCCTGACATGTATTTGACTCGTACATGATCACCTTACATAGGCTCCCTGACATGTATTTGCCTCGTACGTGATCACCTCGCACAATAATCGCAAATGAGAAAAAGCTTCTGAATGTGAACATTCAGAAGTACAAAAATTCACTCAGGAAATAATTGTACAGGGGAGTAAGCCCCCCTGCAACCCCAAATGTAGGGAATAACAACCCCTCCCTCCTGATACTGTTCATTTATGCCAGCTCTGAGTTTGCACCCTCATGGAGAAAGGGGAAATCCCCAGTACACTGGGCAATTCAATACTGGGGAAAAGCCAGTCAGGTGCACACTAGTGATTACACAAATGATGGTCAGTCACTAGTGTTTTGCAGACAACCTTGGTTCCCTATGCAAAGACTTTTGAATAACTTTGTATTTAATGCAACAGTGCTGGGGTTGAAGCATCTTATTAAAAAAAATGTTTTATTAATCCTTTTACTCAAAATGTTTAACTTATTTAGTTGGGTATTTTGGTATGTTACTGTAACAGTACTATATAAATGTTCCTGTATTTGAAATGTTTTACCTGTTTGACATTATCTATATTGTATATGGTCAAGACTTCTGTCTTGTAAATTGTCTTAATGTGGTGCTTTTCTCCCCGGGCCTCCTCTGAAAATGGACATACATCCAGTCAGTCTATCCCGGTCAACAAATGTAAAATAAAAAAAAAAATAAATAAAATAAATATTATATTTAAAATTGAATGTAGAGTCGAAAGGCTTGTAATAAGATAGTAGGGTTTCAGACTTTAAGCCGTACAGAATAGGTTAATAATGGTTTCAATGCACTTCATGTTTTTGTGCTTCCCAGGGGTCTGCATTTCAAGGCACTGTTAGACCTGATTCTTTTCAGTAAACTCTGCCTGGGACCATACCTCTCAACATCTGTGCACAATAAATCTGGGCAAAGACAAAACTAAAAGGGGGGGGGACAAAAATAGGACCAGCTTTTAAATATTGTTCTTATAAACTTTAAAAAAGGTGCTAGAATAACAGGTTTTGTGTTAGCATACATTTTCTGAAGGATAGGAAATCAGAAACTCAAATGTCAGTCATTATTTAATGACTTCAGTCCTTAGTAATTTGTCAGAAAACCAGTTTTTGAAAAGCAGTACAAAAATAGGCGGAAAAAATCTGGACAGCTGAGAGGTATGTCTGGGACATACAATCTTGAGGCTAATCCCAGGTAATGTAACTTGCATTCAACATAAACAATGGAAAAAAGGACTGGTTTATGATTAAGACTCTACCTAGATTTTTGAACAAGCTATCACTCAAGGTGAAGAAATCTGCATATTAATCTACTTAAAAATACTCTAGGTGAGGTTTTTAGGGTGATGAGAAATACTGCAAAATGTCACTCAGGCTATGTGATTAATTGTAGGATGTATCAGTAGACTGTAAGCTTAATATTCAAACCTAGCTGAGCTTATGATGGATGGTCCAGACTGGATCTCAGGACAATAATCTTAGTAATAGACTGTCTGGTTAATGAGCTAGGGATGTTCACAGTAAGTGAAATACAATCTGAAAAAAATAAATGGGATTTTAGGACTGGTCCTGATATCATTATAGATACACTAAGCCATTTCTGCATATACGAGTTAAAAATCAGTAGTAGAATCCAGATAAAGAAAGATTTGATTATCTGTCAATATATGCCATCAACAGAAGTGGTAAATGTGGTATGCTGTAGAAACATTAGAGTTTTTAAGGAACATAACAAAGTTCAGAGATGGAATTTAGAAATCTAGATCTATATGTACAAAAGCAATACAGGATATATATCAGAATTATGTTAGGACATGATTTATGGAGGAAATTATAAAAGAATGTACACTTCAGGGGGTTCAGATGTATATGTCTGTGTGTGTACATTCATGAGTGTGCACACTTGTGCTTTTGTGTATATGTGTGTGTGTGTGTGTGTGTGTGTGTGTGTGTGTGTGTGTGTGTGTGTGTGTGTGTGTGTGTGTGTGTGTGTGTGTGTGTGTGTCTGTGTGTGTGTGTGCATTACTCCAGACCTCTTGGACCACTGTAATGCAGAACTGTGGATTTCTTACAGAAGCTGTCACCTCAGAAACGATTACTGGGGAAGCATTTAGGTATGTGCAGTAGAGAAATAGACCGATAGTGCTGGCTACTCAGTATCACAGGAGTACAATTATATCAATAAAGGCATGTTCATAAAAGTGTTCATCACTTAAGGAGGTAGGAGAGGAGGAGTAGGCAAACTGCTGTTATCTGCTAAAAGCATCTGTTTTATGTCAAGGATCCTGCAGTTCAATGCATCACCTACAATTGTCTCTAGTACAGAACACAGCATGTGGTAATATTACAGAGAAAATTAAAGTCATGAAAAATTACTTGTATCACTCATTGGAAATCACTCTATAGAATTAATGTAACATCTAGCACATTCCCGGACTGCTGGGTAGAAAGTGGGCTTGGCCTTTATCTTGAGTGTCGTCAGGCCTTCACCTTGTATAGTCTCTAAATTCACCAAAATGTAGACTAGCCTATACTGTAATCATAATTATTGAAAGTGGGTAACTCTGGGTCAGAATGTTTCTGTCTCCAGACAGTTCCTTTTCTTTCACTGCTGTGCAGAACATTATGACAGCTTTGGTATCACAGCCTGTGCCATCCTGTACCTTGTTTATCATCTGCATGATGTGTGGGGTTCAGTCCCTTGCTCCTACCTCACACACTATTCATTTGGCTACACTATTATTATTATTATTATTATTATTATTATTATTAATTATTGTGTAATAGACACATTTATCACAGTACAGGAGGCTGCAAAACATTGCTGTTTGTACAAGACAGACATTCACTCAGCTGGGGTGCAACTGTCATAACAAGCACCAACAACAGGAAATCAGCCTCGTACATTTATTAAAGAGAAAATTAAATGAATACGAAATAAATCCCCTGGGGGAAACTAGCAGATATTTCAAAGCATGGTATTAATCAGCAGCTAGCAGTGGGATCGAAAATTCCTAATGAGAATGCTATTTATATGCACTTCCTTAATTAGATCAATTCATATCCCCATGGGAGTGGGCAGAGAAAAGGAAACTGCTCTAAGAATCCTTGTTTTTGATTGATGCTGATGACAGCTGTATTTACAATGATAATAAGAAGCCGTGGTCAGTAGCATATCAGTAATGACGGAAAACGCCTAACAGAACTAAGCTGAAAGAAAAGAAGCGAGTCTATACAATGTCTTTCTTTATCATGTGCAAATGCAATGTCAGTTTTTAGCATGATCGGTATGAAAATGTGGCAACTTAATCCTAACAATGTAAAATGATACAGGAAACTGGCGCACAACTTTAATTTAAGGTCTATAAATACAGTAGACTGATTTCCTTTTGTTGTTAGTTATGACAATCAAGGCCCAACTAACTGAGTAGAAAATGCTATATCCAGATTCTGAGTACATATATTTTTTTTTAAATTCAATTGCATATTTAACTCCTTATTGACATTCTGAGACGTGATTGTGAGTCCCACATATTTATGCATGTAAAATTCAGAGATTCATGCTTCTAGCTACTGATACAAACACCATGTTAGCTACAATCCAGGCCATGCAGGCATGTACAGCCCAATTAATGTTGCAGATATAGAAAGCAGCAGTGCTGTGACATCACACAGTTATAAAATGAAACAGTGCAATTCCACACCAAGTCAAGGTAAGCAAATGTAAGTAACACAATGTGTCACAGCTGCAGAGTGACCAGTGCAGAATCACTCACGACCTCAAATGTATCTTTCAGAAATACAAAGTAACACAGTGTGTCACAGCTGCAGAGGGACCAGTGCAGAATCACTCATGACCTCAAATGTATCTTTCAGAAATACAAAGTAACACAGTGTGTCACAGCTGCAGAGGGACCAGTGCAGAATCACTCATGACCTCAAATGTATCTTTCAGAAATGCAAAGTAACACAGTGTGTCACAGCTGCAGAGGGACCAGTGCAGAATCACTCATGACCTCAAATGTATCTTTTAGAAATACAAAGTAACACAATGTGTCACAGCTGTAGAGGGACCAGTGCAGAATCACTCATGACCTCAAATGTATCTTTCAGAAATACAAAGTAACACAGTGTGTCACAGCTGCAGAGGGACCAGTGCAGAATCACTCATGACCTCAAATGTATCTTTCAGAAATACAAAGTAACACAGTGTGTCACAGCTGCAGAGGGACCAGTGCAGAATCACTCATGACCTCAAATGTATCTTTTAGAAATACAAAGTAACACAGTGTGTCCCAGCTGCAGAGGCACCAGTGCAGAATCACTGATGACCTCAAATGTATCTTTCAGAAATACAAAGTAACACAGTGTGTCACAGCTGCAGAGGGACCAGTGCAGAATCCCTCATGACCTCAAATGTATCTTTCAGAAATACAAACTAACACAGTGTGTCACAGCAGCAGAGGGACCAGTGCAGAATCACTCATGACCTCAAATGTATCTTTCAGAAATACAAACTAACACAGTGTGTCACAGCAGCAGAGGGACCAGTGCAGAATCACTCATGACCTCAAATGTATCTTTCAGAAATACAAAGTAACACAGTGTGTCACAGCTGCAGAGGGACCAGTGCAGAATCACTCATGACCTCAAATGTATCTTTTAGAAATACAAAGTAACACAGTGTGTCACAGCTGCAGAGGGACCAGTGCAGAATCACTCATGACCTCAAATGTATCTTTTAGAAATACAAAGTAACACAGTGTGTCACAGCTGCAGAGGGACCAGTGCAGAATCACTCATGACCTCAAATGTATCTTTCAGAAATACAAACTAACACAGTGTGTCACAGCTGCAGAGGGACCAGTGCAGAATCACTCATGACCTCAAATGTATCTTTCAGAAATACAAACTAACACAGTGTGTCACAGCTGCAGAGGCACCAGTGCAGAATCACTGATGACCTCAAATGTATCTTTCAGAAATACAAAGTAACAGTGTGTCACAGCTGCAGAGGGACCAGTGCAGAATCACTGATGACCTCAAATGTATCTTTCAGAAATACAAAGTAACACAGTGTGTCACAGCTGCAGAGGGACCAGTGCAGAATCACTCATGACCTCAAATGTATCTTTCAGAAATACAAAGTAACACAGTGTGTCCCAGCTGCAGAGGCACCAGTGCAGAATCACTGATGACCTCAAATGTATCTTTCAGAAATACAAAGTAACACAGTGTGTCCCAGCTGTAGAGGGACCAGTGCAGAATCACTGATGACCTGCATTCATGCATTTTGTTTGCAAGGCTTACTTGATCAATATCTACTAAATGCCTAACTTGACTTGCATGCATCAGATGACCTGTATATAATTTGTGCTTTTTTGTATTTTTTATTACTATTTTTATGCATTGCTTTAACACTATACCTCATTCTGTATCTCAGGCTCTGTACTCTTCTGATTGTGTTAAATAATGTAATTTCAATGAAATGGAAAACAACTAAAACAATATGCTACCATGGAAATACTAGGTAACAAACATACAAAAATGTCACATGGTTACAGTGTGATATAGATTGTTTGAAAACAAGCTTGGTATGTGTTTGAAATGTGGAGACCAAGAAAGTCACCTGGAAAGCAAAGCTTAAGCAGCAAACCTTATTATTTGCATTAAGAGTTTATCATTAACTCATAATGATCAAAGAGACTCGAGAGGTGAATTCTGATTTACATGTTGAAAAAACATCATTATGATCAGAAAAACTTGAGAGGTGAATCTTAAAATGCATGTCTAGAATACATAACTAGTTGATTGTATTGAGAGAGACTCGAGAGGTAAATCTTAAAATCAATGTCTAGAACATTTAAGTAGTTCATGACTGGAGAGACTTGACAGACGAATTTTAAAATCCATGTTTAGAACACATAACTAGTTAATTACGATTCAAGAGACTCGAGAGATAAATCTTAAAATCAATGTCTAGAACATTTAAGTAGTTCATTATGACTGGAGGGACTTGACAGACGAATCTTAAAATCCATGTTTAGAACACATAACTACTTAATTACGATTCGAGAGACTTGAGAGGTAAAACTTCAAATGAATGTCTACAACACATAATTAATTCATTATAATCAGAGGGACTTGAGAGGTGAATCCTGGAATCCATGACAAGAACACATACCTATTACATTAAGACTGGAGCTACTCAAGAGGCAAAGCTTTACATCCGCATCAAGAATACATACTGAGTTCATTATGATCAGACAGACCCAATCATGATTCAAGTGATCAACAGTTGGTAGCACTTCACCAAGGCTGGGCAGATAAGTACCCTATTGAGGAATACCTTCCACTTTTAACATTTTTTGTGAAGAAATGTTCTTTCCTGTCAAAAATATTTGCTAAAGGTTGAAACTCATGTTTTTAGTGGTTGTCACCAAATCTTCATAGTTTCTTGTGGGAAACACCTTTCAATAACTGATTTTTGTGAGAAAAAAATAATTTTTGATCAAACCTTGTAGTTAGGGGCTAGGATTTGTGGTTTAAGGGGTCATTTAAAATGTTTAGCGCTAAACATATTTTCTTTCAGGTTGTTTCATTGACTACTCTAAGCTCTGCTAACTGCTTGTCAGAGACCCTTTTCATTAGACAGACAGTTCTAAGTCCAGCTGAAGAGTGCCTTGTTATTTATCATATTTTATGAGGAAAAGTGTCACTTTACTATCAAAAACTATTGTTAGGGGCTGGTATAAATATGTTTGTTGGTTGTCATTAAAGATTTTACTTCAGACCTTAACTTTTCTGTCAGGAGGTGAGATCAACTCATTAAGGACCCACTAGGTACTTGTCAGACACCTTTTTCAGTAGACAGAGAGTCTTGGATCCCTCTGGGTATTCCTTATATATTTTTTTTTTTTTGAGGAAACGTTACATTTCTATCAAAAAGTGGTTTTAAGGACTTTGGATAATGTATTTGATGATTGTCAGTAAAAAACCTTTAACTCAGAACTTAACTCTTCTGTCAGAAGATAATAGGAGTCTTCAAAGCACTGCTAAGCATTTGTCAGACACCTTTTGTGGCAAGGATATAGTTCTGGGTCCCTGTAACATCGTCAGTCCCTCTCTGGGTAGCAAGGAAAGAAAAGCTACCCTGAGGCATTGCTATTGACTGTGGCTTGCCCATCATATACACCATGGCCATCTGTTGTTCTTTAGATCGTTCATCACCTTCTCTTGGTCCTTCTTGTGCTGCTGTTCTTCAGATTGCTCATCACTTTCTTTTGATCCTACTGGTGCTGTTGTACTTCAGATTGCTCACCACTTTCTCTTGGTCCTTCTGGTGCTGTTGTACTTCAGATTGCGCACCACTTTCTCTTGGTCCTTCTGGTGCTGTTGTACTTCAGATTACGCACCACTTTCTCTTGGTCCTTATGGTGCTGTTGTTCTTCGGATTGCTCATCACTTTCTCTTGGTCCTTCTGGTGCTGTTATTCTTTGGATTGCTCACCACTTTCTCTTGGTCCTTCTGGTGCTGTTGTTCTTTGGATTGCTCATCACTTTCTCTTGATCCTTCTGGTGCTGTTGTTCTTTGGATTACTCATCACTTTCTCTTGGTCCTTCTGGTGCTTTTGTTCTTTGGATTGCTCACCACTTTCTCTTGGTCCTTCTGGTGCTGTTGTACTTCAGATTGCTTATCACTTTCTCTTGGTCCTTCTGCTGCTGTTGTACTTCAGATTGTTCACCACTTTCTCTTGGTCCTTCTGATGCTGTTGCACTTCAGATTGCTTATCACTTTCTCATGGTCCTTCTGGTGCTGTTGTACTTCAGATTGCTTATCACTTTTTCTTGGTCCTTCAGGTGCTGTTGTACTTCAGATTGATCATCACTTTCTCTTGGTCCTTCTGGTGCCTTTGTTCTTCAGATTGCTCATCACTTTCTCTTGGTCCTTCTGGTGCTGTTGTTCTTTGGATTGCTCATCACTTTTTCTTGGACTTTCTGGTGCTGTTGTTCTTTGGATTGCTCATCACTTTCTCTTGGTCCTTCTGGTGCTGTTGTTCTTTGGATTGCTCATCACTTTCTCTTGGTCCTTCTGGTGCCTTTGTTCTTCAGATTGCTCATCACTTTCTCTTGGTCCTTCTGGTGCTGTTGTTCTTTGGATTGCTCATCACTTTTTCTTGGACTTTCTGGTGCTGTTGTTCTTTGGATTGCTCATCACTTTCTCTTGGTCCTTTTGGTGCTGTTGTTCTTCAGATTGCTCATCACTTTCTCTTGGTCCTTCTTGTGCTGTTGTTCTTTGGAGTGCTCATCACTTTCTCTTGGTCCTTCTGATCCTGTTGTTCAGATTGCTCATCGCTTTCTCTTGGTCCTTCTGGTGCTGTTGTTCAGGAAGTCACTAAGGATCAGAAAACTAGACACATTCTCTGTTGCTACCCAGCTGCTCTTATTGAGTGAGGGAGAATCACTCTTGCTGGTATCAGGAAAAGGACCAGGTGATGCTCCTTTGCCAAGCCACCTTGAGGAGGTTCATTCCTAGGGAAGGGGACATCCTTCAACCCAGACTTTCTCAGGAGAGTCTCTTAGAAAAAGAAAACATAAAGATAAGACATTTATCTTTATCTCTAATCTGAGCCTCACTGGCTATGCCAATGCTCATTTCCTGACTAACAATTCCTAGGCTCTGATATGGATTCCCTTCCTTTATACAAATCTAAATCCTCTTAAACTCTCTCCTGAATAAACTCTACTACAATAGACCTTTATCCATCAGTTTCTCTCTTAGGAATAGCTGACTTCGTACCCCATGATAAAGATTTTTCTCCTGTTTCTTTTTATTCTGTCAAAATTTTGAAATGAAATTTTTTATAGTAATATTATAAATATTTACTATGTCATTACCTTATTCATATTCTATCACATCCTTATAATGTATTTATTTAATATCTCATTAGATCTAGTATGTAAACAACAGAATCTTCACTTGATTGTTGTTTGACTTTTTTTTTTTTTTTAATGTTTTTTGAATGTTTTTTATCTGTATTGTTTGGAGCTTTTCTCCCCGGGCCTCCGCTGAAAATGGACATGTATCCAGTCGGATTTCTCCCGGTTAAGAAATGTAAAATAAATAAATAAAATAAATAAATCTTTTCTCAAAGCAGATAAGCAGGATTGGCTGGGGTTTGCTAAATGTTTATTTAAAGTATTTCAGTCATTTCCTGCTCAGTCTTCCCTTCATTAAAAAGGAAAGATTTTCCTCTTTCTTAGATTCTGTTTTCCAGTGTGAGGGGCAGGATTTAGACTTACATTGTGCTTCTCACTTCCCGATCCATAGAATGGGAAAGCTGTCTCTGAGGAAATTTATTCTTCAGATTACATTCCTGAAGTGTTGCATTTTCTAATGATGTTGTCAGAATGAAGGGTTTGGTTCACTGGGAACAAAAGAAATACCAGAATTCTGGTAAATATATGATTTGTCTCAGGTAGAGTTTCCTCAACTTGCAGCTATTCCTCCAGTGTTACCAGACTCTGAGTATGGTTTCTCTGCAAACAGCATTTACCTGACAGTCTTAAACCTGCCAGAAAGTCTAATAAATTATATTATGTGCCTCGTCCAACAATTTTTTTTAGTAACCTCAGGTAAGATCCTACAGTAATTTCTCTGTCAATATCAGCTTCTGTCAATCTCCTTGTGACAGCTAGTGATATTCTTTCCAAGCTGGCAAAAGAACTGATTGATTGATTGGTTGACTGATTAATTGATTGATTGACTGATTGACTGATTGACTGATTGACTGATTGCTTGCTTGATTGATTGATTGATTGATTGACTGACTGATTAACTGATTGATTGATTGATTGACTGATTGATTGATTGATTGATTGATTGATTGATTGATTGATTGATTGATTGATTGATTGATTGATTGATTAGGAAGACATTTACAGTATACTTCTTTTTCTTCCTTAGCCTTCAATCCTTAAGCTCACATGTCTATGTTTTTGCTGTCTTTCATTGACAAAATGACAAAGCTAATTGCTGGCTTTCCTTCTACTGGGACTAAGGCATGTCTGAATTCATTAGTATTCTCTGTGTCTTAGATTATCAACTATTTTCTAAAAATGTGCTCATGACACTGCTTATGCTATCTTTAGAGAAGCTCCCATTGAGTCAGCAGTAAGATTTGCCAGTCTATTTTCTCAAAATGTACCAGAGGATGTCAAACCTGATATCTTAGATACTCCCCTGGAGAAAATGTGCTATTTGGTAGCTCCCCTGGTGATGTCCTTAAAAGGTTGGAGGAAAAGAGGAAAGGCTAATTCAAAGGGTTACCCAGATTTTTCAGTCCTCCTAGTCAAACTATAATAGAAACTTTTCTTCCACTTCAGGTTCTTTTTCAGAAAACAGCATAAGCATTCCTAGCAAGACACAGAGGGAAAAAAGTTTAAAAATCAATGGCCAGGAAGTTCAAAGAAAAAAGGAGGGTCCTCCCAAAACAAAGGCACTCCTAAGAAGATACCCTGATGATATACCCCCTCGTGCTCCCCCTTACCCTGACAATCCAGTAATGCTTTCCCATTTCTAGGTTTTCACCTTCTTCTGTAGTGCCTGATAACTTCAGACACTTGGATTGAGAATCATTCAAAATAACTGTGAGTGACACTGGGATTCCCTTCCTTTTCATCAAAGGAGTTCTCTTCATACGACCATTCAATCCTCCTTGCTCCCTCCTATTCTAGATCAGTGGCTGTATTAGGGGTTAAAGAATCTCTTCCTCCCCCAGGACTAAGAAAAGAAAGGATTTTATTCAAAGATATTTTTGGTGCCAAAGAAAGAAGGAACCTGAAGACCTATCCAATACCCTTATTTCTGAACCTTCACATCATATTCCAATTTAAAAAGAATTCAGGTGGTGTTTTACATTTTTTCTGCGCTTTGTTTACATTTTCAGTTTTTGCTTTGCCATTTGTTTTTTCAACAGCTCAGAGTGTTTACAAAGTGTCCAGCTCCTGTAACAGTTTATGTCAGGTTGAAGGACATTCTCATTTTCTATGTTTTTATGGTGTCACCTGGTTTTGTGAATGATGGCTTTAGGTGATGGTCACTGATGATGTGACACTTCATATTTAGAAGACTACCCAATTTTTGGAGATTCTTTCACAAATTGTGAAAATATATGGCTTGGGTAACAAACCACCCCCCCACACACCTTTTTCTCACCCTTGGTTTTCAAGTAAATATCCATCTCATCATTTCTCACAGGATAGTGTTTCCGGGGTGTGTAACAGACACATCTCTCATGATGACCTTTCTTCCTCAGAATAATGTGAAATGTTACAAGGAACAGCTTATGATATTTTCCAACCGGACTTTGGCATATGCAAGGGAATGTCTCAGAAGTCTAGGGTTTATGGCCTCTGATATTCTCATGATTCCTTTCTCAATACTTCAAATGAGGAATATTCAATATTTTGTTAAATCAGTTTGAATTCAACACCAGCACCTCCTTTCATTTCAAATTCCACTGCTGGATTTATGAAAAAAGAGTTACTCTGGCAGTTGAATCAGTTGTCTCTCAACTCAGGTATCCCCTTTTCCATCGCAGACCCAGTCTGTACTCACATATGCATCAGACTTTGCTTGAAGAACTATGTCCAAGGAGTGAATGCCTAGGGCCTCTGGAACAAACAAGATAAATTAAAGACAAAACCCAGTAAGGACACAACCAGGGCTGCTATTGCTTCCAGTATAAAAACTTTAGTAGTGCACAGAACAAACACAAGCGCTTTCACAAAGTTGCTTCATCAGGTGTAATGAAAGTACACTTCAGAAACACACCCTTTTTAAAACAGTAGATGAAATCACATGACAACTGCAATTAATAAATTTAAAGAAAAAAAAATCTTTAAAAAGTGAAATACATTAATGCATAAAACATATATATATATATAAACAAACATAAAAGTAATAAACACTATTATCTCAAGAACTTACTTAACTAGGACAACCTTCTAAGGGATCTGAACTTCAATTTAGATCTCAGTGGTACACACTCATTTAATCCACTCTCTGCATCAGCTCTCATCCTAACTATCCATGTAGACTCTAACTCTTCTGTTCTTAGCCATATATCACATATTCTGACATTTTCATAAACTCTTCCTATAACTAAAAACTTAAAATGATGCATAGAATGAGTACTGTTAACATGCTTGGCTAAGGCATTGACACAGTTTAGCTTACTTATATGATAAAATATGTTCCCTAATGCAATCTTTAAAGGGCCTGTCCATCTTGCCAATATAAAATTTACTGCATTGTATGCAGTGGGCAAGATATATAATACGTTCAGTCGTACAAGTGGCTGAGGTATTAAATGTATAAGTTTTCTTTTGGTCTGGATGATAAAAACTGCCTCTGGTATCCAAAAACTGGCAATATTTACATTTGCCACATGGTGTAGTACCCACACCCTCCATACTCTGATGGCCAGCCTTAGGTTAGCACAGTCTCCTCCTTAGGGACCTACTATTTCTAAACATAAATTTGGGCTCAGAGTCAATAAAATTAGCCACGTCAGCATCCGTGGTAACAATATTCCAGTGATTTCTTGTTATTTTCATATACTTATCCCATCAGAAGTATAACATAAAGGGACTTTAAGTTTAGTGCTGTTCAAGCTCTTCTTTTTATTTTTAAAACTTCATAACTCCATCCCTTGCAGAAAAATACGGCAAAGCATGTGTACATCTTTCTCTACAACTGCTGAAACATTAGGTAGAATCACCTGATCATTATAGCCCCTTTCCTGTAAATGATCTATAGCTACATTTACTTGCTGTGTAAAGTCAACGCCCCTTACATTCACTCTCGAGGCCCTATAAATTTGATTACGTATGATGTTCTTAAATATATATGGAGGGTGTGAACTCTCTCTATGCAAGAGATGATTGACATAACATTCCTTCCTATATAATTTGGTATAAATCTTACCTGTATATTCCCTAATAACTTTAACATCAAGAAAATCAATCTCAGACATAGCATACTTATAAGTAAAATGCAGATATTGTGTCATATTGTTCAAATAAACATGAAACTCCAAAAGAAGTTCATAAGTACCTTCCCACAAAATAAAAATATCATCTACGAATCTTCTATAAAATAAAATAAAATTCTTATATGGGCCCTGCAATATATGTTGTAGCTCCCAAGCAACCATCACAGCATTGGCATAACTATTAGCACATGCAGTGCCCATAGCCACACCATTGCATTGCTTGTAATATTGCTAATGTGCTAACAATTACGCCAATGCTGTGGTGGTTGCTTGGGAGCTACAACATATATTGCAGGGCCCATATAAGAATTTTATTTTATTTTATAGAAGATTCGTAGATGATATTTTTATTTTGTGGGAAGGTACTTATGAACTTCTTTTGGAGTTTCATGTTTATTTGAACAATATGACACAATATCTGCATTTTACTTATAAGTATGCTATGTCTGAGATTGATTTTCTTGATGTTAAAGTTATTAGGGAATATACAGATAAGATTTATACCAAATTATATAGGAAGGAATGTTATGTCAATCATCTCTTGCATAGAGAGAGTTCACACCCTCCATATATATTTAAGAACATCATACGTAATCAAATTTATAGGGCCTCGAGAGTGAATGTAAGCTGACTTTACACAGCAAGTAAATGTAGCTATAGATCATTTACAGGAAAGGGGCTATAATGATCAGGTGATTCTACCTAATGTTTCAGTAGTTGTAGAGAAAAGATGTACACATGCTTTGCCGTATTTTTCTGCAAGGGATGGAGTTATGAAGTTTTAAAAATAAAAAGAAGAGCTTGAACAGCACTAAACTTAAAGTCCCTTTATGTTATACTTCTGATGGGATAAGTATATGAAAATAAGAAGAAATCACTGGCATATTGTTACCACGGATGCTGACGTGGCTAATTTTATTGACTCTGAGCCCAAATTTATGTTTAGAAATAGTAGGTCCCTAAGGAGGAGACTGTGCTAACCTAAGGCTGGCCAGCAGAGTATGGAGGGTGTGGGTACTACACCATGTGGCAAATGTAAATATTGCCAGTTTTTGGATACCAGAGGCAGTTTTTATCATCCAGACCAAAGGAAGACTTATACATTTAATATCTCAGCCACTTGTATGACTGAACGTGTTATATATCTTGCTCACTGCATACAATGCAATAAATTTTATAATGGCAAGACGGACAGGCCCTTTAAAGATCGCATTAGGGAACATATTTATCATATCAATAAGCTAAACTGTTTCAATGCATTAGCCAAGCATGTTAACAGTACTGATTCTACACATCATTTTAAGTTTTTAGTTATTGGAAGAGTTTATGAAAATGTCAGAATAGGTGATATACGGCTAAGAACAGAAGAGTTAGAGTCTACATGGATAGTTAGGATGAGAGCTGATGCAGGGAGTGGATTAAATGAGTGTGGACCACTAAGACCTAAATTGAAGTCTAGACTCCTTAGAAGGTAGTCCTGTTTAAGTGAGTTCATGAGATGATAGTGTTTATTACTTTTATGGATGTTTTTTATATATATATATATATATATATGTGTGTTTTATGCATTAATGTATTTCACTTTTTAAAGAGTTTTTTCTTTAAATGTATTAATTGGAGTTGTCATGTGATTTCATCAACTGTTTTAAAAAGGGTGTGTTTCTGAAGTGTACTTTCATTACACCTGATGAAGCAACTTTGTGAAAGCGCTTGTGTTTGTTCTGTGCACTAGTAAACTTTTTATACTGGAAGCAGTAGCAGCCATGGTTGTGTCCTTACTGGTTTTTGTTCTTACATATTTTGTTTTTCTGGACACATTTATTGGGTTGTTGGTGGTATTCCTTCTGCAAATATAAATTAAAGCACATAAATGTCTAAGAAATGATTATAACAATTGCTATCAAATCTCAGAATCATCTTTCAACTCCAGGACACCTGTTTGTATCCACAATCAACAGACAGTGATGTGTTACATAAACTGGTGGAACCAGTTCTTACCCCTTTTGCAAGCTAACAATGGTAGCCTGGGAATTAGATACTCAGCATAATCTGTCCCTCCAGGCTACCTAAATTTTGTCAGAGCAAAAGGTATTACAGAAAAGCTGCACAGGATCAGGACAGACCATCTTAAATGAAAGTTACACCAAGGAATTCGTCCATCTGTGGGGAACGAGTCAATTAGATTTATTTACCAGCAGCCATAAAAGACAGTTAAAGAAATTCTGTTTGCAGGACTGCTTGCTCGCAGGCCTGTAAGACAGGTACCTTTTATTCCTGTGGTCAGGAGTGGTCCTGTATTCCTTTCCACATTTTCTATGATAACCAAGGCTCTTCTAAAGGTGCTAAAGTACTCACCAAGAATAATTGCAGTGATCTCATTTAGGACCAGGCATCAGTGATTTTACTTTCTTTTGAAATATCTGTGAGCAATTAATACAAACTTCTTCACAGAATGGATTTACTCCCAGAAGACAGGACTTGTTTGTTACATCTCATCCTTCACCTTCTTCATCTGACTGGATGATACAATTTTATTATTGTTTAGGCACCTTATTTCGGAGGATGTGTAGCAAGTATTAGAAGAATTAAAGAAACTTTCTACTAAAAATCATATATGGGTAAGTGGAAAACATTTTGTACTTGAGCATATTATAAGAACCAGGAACCTTTCAAAGCTTAGCCTCCTTGTTTGTGTCATATTTGTGTGAGTGATTAACCACTAGCTTTTCATAATTTTCTATCCAGATTCACCTTTTGGCAACGTCTGCTTGTCTGCCCTTAGAGCCCCCATTTTCCACCCTACCTCTTGTAAAAGAGTTTTTTTATTTTTTTTTTTATTCATATCTGTCCACCTAGAAAGTAGGTGGCTCCTTCTCAGAATCTTATTTTTGTACTAATATATAAGCTAATGAAAAATGAACAATGACATGCAAACACCTGGTAAATAAACAACACATAACAGGAATAGAAACCAGAAATGTACTCTTCTTAAAAACAACATAATGCAAAACAATATCACGTCATGCAAAGGAACCAAAAGGCAAGCAATGCTATAGGAGACCTTATTTGGGTATCCAGGACATTTAGACATGAAGCGGCATCACCTGAGACTATTCATGGTAATTAAGGTATACAGAATCATCAGACAACTTATTTAAAAATGATACAGGAATGACAGATGCTCTAAATGATTATTGCTATTTATTATGGAAATGATTGTTGTGCTGTATTGGCAGACAGCAACATTTTTTGTATGTATATGGTTTCTGCAGTTCAGGAGTCTTTTTTTTCCTTACTGTCCTGTCTTTGTTCTACTGATCTACAGATCAGACCTCCCTGATAATAAGTGGCAACAGAGCTATAATAGGAGAATTTGGTGACCTGGGTAACATAATGGCTTGGGCTCCCTGTCCCCCACCCTGAATACAAATGATCACACTTTCGATCATGTTATGTCAGCTGTGTGCTCTTAACCTTTTTCATAAGATAGCGAGTAGCAACCTAATAACACATTTTTGTCCTTAAAAAGAAGTATTTGCCATATTCCAAACATTCTTTAATTAGCAAATCAAGAGTACTTGTAGACAGCTGGCAAACTAGCTACCAAACTCATCTACTTGTTTTTAAAGACCTGCCACTTTTGAAATTCATTTGATTAGTAGCAGTATATAAGCAATAATGAACACAGTCAGCTTGTAAGGTGTCAAACTGTTTTTTTAAAGATTGAAAGCTCCCCACAAACTGATGCCTGAGGCAAGATCTCTGTTTGTCCCAGCCTTGCTAAGGCACTTGATGGGATTGAAACTGAGATTAAGGCATTTTGCTCAGTTATTAAACTAATTACCATCACTGAGAGATTATAAAATGACTGACAGGTAGCCATCTTTTCTCATGCTTCACTTTGCAAATGACTTTGAATAGCTTCAAAATGCAACCTTTATTTATTTCTTGTGGCTCCCTTTTGAACGCTTGGCATGCACGGCTTCAGTATCTACGGTTCCACACTCTCTAGGATGAAAGGTCCAAAATATGAGTGCATAAACTATCAAACCCACTTCTGTGGATGACACAGGTAATGTCCATTGCTGCTGAGTTCAATGCAGTATCCACAAATAGAGCAATGCTGTACAGACGTGATTCCTCACACTAGCAGTACCATTAGACAAGTGGGCTGGAGTCATATATCATCTGACTATAAGGCGTGTAAGCAAGAAGGTGTTAGAGTGTAGGACAAACAAGATATAAAACAACATGGACTTATATGTGTGATTCCTGTAGCGTGGAAGGTGAAGCTCCACATACAGCAGTGTTAGAGGAGACTGTCAGTGTGCCATTTGGCCACTAGTGAAAGATACGTGGCTACAACCCCTCCTAAAATGGAAAGAGAAATATGCTTAGTGAAGGGCATCTGTATTATATAAACAGAGATAGGTTCCTATACCTACTAGAGCTGTATCCAGAGGAGCAGCAGTAAATACAACACCTTTATGATCAAAATGAAGGCAATAGGAGGTGAGGATCACTTTAAGGTCACCAGGCATGAACATATTTCTGTCTTTACTCTACTAGTGGGGTAAACGTCCCACAGAACAGTCTAGGAACATAAAGGCAACACTTCCAGGATACCCTGCAAGCATAGCTCTGAACTTCTTGGATCAAAAAATCTGGACAAAGCCATAAATAATGGGGAGGACAAAGGCCCAAAAATAGGACAATTTTTAAACATTGCTCTTACAAGCTTAGAAAGTTGATAGAATAACAGCTTTTGTATTAGCATGTATTTTCTGAAGGGTATGAATTCTGAAACTCAACTATCACTCATTATTTTCTGACTTCAACTCTCAATGATTTATCAGTGATTTGTCAGAAAACCACAATTTTATGAGAAACAGACCAAAAAGATGAGGCAAAAATCTGGATATTCTGCGAAAATCTGTACAGTTGAGAGGTATGCCTGCAAGGCTGTTAAGAAGGCTTCAAAAGATGTATCAAATGATGCTTTGGAGATACTACCCTCCAGGAAAAAACATGTTACAAATCATTTCAAACTTAGGTGGGAAAGAGAGGCCCAGAAACCCAACATATCAGTGATAATGGATTTCAGCCTGGCATAATTCTCCTTAGTTCTTCTGCAAGAGGAAGTGCAGGGTTGAGGAAATGACAGCTTTACTATGAAAACACATAGAATGTGAGTATTGGACCTACACCTACAGCATTCTCCCCTACAGTAACAGACATATTTGCAGACTGCTATTTTCATTGCAGACCTATGGCAAGAATGTGCCTAACTGATGACTACTGCCTTTAAATGTAGCCCTAAGAACAACATTTCGAACAGGATCTGATATCTTGTTTGAACTATTTGACATTGCTGTGGGCCTAGAGTGTAGTCTGTACCTCAGTTTCATCATAACCGATTTTAAATGGGCTGCTAATAGCAGCATTACAAATGCCTCCTCTACCTCCTTCATTGATGGCCATTTTCACCTGACTAAAAAGCTATGGCACCATATACATGTGCAGCTGGAGAGCTGGTAATGCACTAAGCTATCCATCACCTTCAGTATGAAAAAGTTGCGATCGCTGAACTACCTGCTAGTAGATTAGAACCCAGGCGATCTTTGACACCCTGTGGTCTATCTTTCCATGGAAGACTGTACTGATTACTGTGTCCTTCTTTGAGGACTATGTGCATGCAAAACGGAGAAGAACGGCGACTGCTGTCATTACACCCAGAGTTTTTGGTTTCCCTGCCCCCCGTAGAGGTAGTTACTGACTTGAAACTGTAGTTTTATTGGCCACTAGGAGTCATTTCCAAAACTCCTTCATCTTCCTCTCTTAAAACCTAGTTGCCTCGTGGTTTGGGCGTCTTTTCAGGCTTGTTGGCTGTTGGTGAAGCACCCTCCAAGAGGAAAAAACGCTGAGAGAAGAAGGGAGCCACTTTTGAGATTTTAAGTATTTTTTCTCTG
Source organism: Protopterus annectens (assembly GCF_019279795.1). Lineage (NCBI taxonomy): Eukaryota > Metazoa > Chordata > Ceratodontiformes > Protopteridae > Protopterus > Protopterus annectens. Next base: position 79,476,305 of record NC_056750.1, read on the forward strand.
TTTATTTGCTAAGTTTTTCTGCATAGCTGCCTAGCTTGAGCATTTTCTGGCTTGTTAAACTTGATTTCTGTATTAGTAGCTGTATTTAGAGCACAACCAAAAGCTGTTTGCTCAATTTCCTGTTTGCACTTAATTTTAAATCGTTTTTTTCTTAAAACTTGCATATTTTCTGTCCTTGACCTAGCACTCTTGTGTGGGGTCATTTACTGCACTGTTATAACTTGATATTACCTGTGAACCTCTGCTATCTCTGTAAAAAACAAACAAAAAAAAAATCTTGCTTTTTTCCCACTTTTCTGAGAGTTAAAACAGTTCAGTTACAGGCTTGCTGTTCCTGAACTGTTTGAAAGTTTCTGTGAGGCCATTTTTGCTTGGGATGAAGGAGGGTCTCTGTGTTGATCAGTGGCAGTGAATAACATTGAGCAGCTTCCCTGCCCCCCGTAGAGGTGGTTACTGACTTGAAACTGTAGTTTTATTGTCTGTTTTGGGTCTATTCCTGCTTCTTTCCAGCCCCTGCTATCAAGCACGCTTTAATGTGCTTTAGCACGATTTAGCGCAGAGTTGCCACTAGAGCAGCATCGGGCAGCGCCGGTTAAACAAGGTTAAACTCTTTCTGGCTCCAGAAAGTCTGTTCTTCAATTTTTCCCTTAGAACTGCTCTGTTAGGAACCTAAACAGTTTACACCTTCACTAAAAAGTGCAGCACTTGTTCCAAATAGCTTTTTCTTCTCAAAAAGCTCAGCACTTGTCTTATAAGCATATCCCTTGTCTTATAAGCATTCTCTTTGCAGGTCAAGCACTCCTATATTATACAAATCTCTCACTAGCAAAACCCCCCAGGAGTGCCCACTTCCCTGCTAAGCCCACTACTTTTCTGTCTCATACCAACTCATAATTCTTTCTAGCATGTCGAAGGATCAGATGCTGGTGTCCTCTCCTGCCCAGTTGGTGAATCTGGGAATTCTGAGAAAATGTTACAATTGCCTCATGTACACGGACAACCCTCTCCTCCTCCCACATAACACTAACACTTGTGAGAGATGCAGCTATTTAGCCAGACTGGAGGCTGAGCTCTCTCAACTCAGGACTGGCAAGACCAGGCAGGAGGAGAAGGCAACTACACACACCACAATACCAGTCTCACATAACTCGACCACACCACTGAATCAAACACATAAACACACTAAGACATACTCGGAGGCTCTGAGTAAAAATTTACCTAAACAGCAGAGGCCTCCAAAGCAGACACCCAAGCAACTGCAAACTCAATACACCACACAAACAACACATAAACAACAAAATCAGTGTGCAAAGCAGTCATTGCCCTTAAGGCCAAATACAACACCAAACATACTTGTCATAGGTGACTCCATAGTCAGACACACTGACGTCCCGCTCACCAGACTGAGTAAGGAGAAGGTCACAGTAAGCTGCCTGTCGGGCGCTAGAATCCGCCACATAACGCAAGCACTCAGGTCTCTCAACAGCAGGTACAAGTACGACTCAGTCATTGTCCACGCTGGTGTCAACGACCTGAGACGTACCTCCTTGGACTACATGAAAAGAGACATTGAGGAGCTCTCTGATTATGTAGCCCAGGCAGGTATGACCCTGACCTTGAGCAGTATCCTACCTTCACCTAGAATGATGCCATAATACAGTGATAAGATGATCAGCTTTAATAATTGGCTTAAATTCTGGTGTCATTCAAAGGGGATCCAATGTCTGTCTGCCTGGGATGACATGCTGGACAAGCCACGCTGCTTCGCAAGGGACGGCTTGCACCTGTCACCCCTAGGCTTCCAGATATTGGCAAAGGCTCTTGCCACCCCCATAGTGCCTTTTTTAGGCAAGGCTCAAATTCTAAACCTACCACCCTAGAACACCAAAAAGGAAAAAAACTAAGGGTAATGCTGCTCAATGCCAGAAGTGTCAACCTCAAGATGCACTCACTCGAGGCCCTTCTCAGTATGGAGAACATCGATGTCTGTGCTGTGACAGAAACCTGGTTCAAGGCTCCTGAGAGCACCCCAGCACTAACAGGTTTCACCTCATATCATACGTTCCGGCCCCAAAATCCGGACAACACCAAGAAAGGAGGGGGGGTGTCCATATTCATAAAGGACACCCACACCTCAAGGTTGGTGGCAACGCACGATGCATCGGAGACCATCCAGGTGCAATTCACCATAGGCAAGACTGCTCTGCAATTTGTAGCATGTTACAGGCCGCCCTCTCAAACTCAGGAACCTCACATGGCCTTCCTGAAAACATTGGAGGCGATAAATGTATCTCCAAACACCATCATACTAGGTGATTTCAACTACCCTAATATAGACTGGGAACACTACTCAAGCCCAAACACTCTAGCCCAAAGGTTCCTGGAGTTCATAAACTCAAATGCCATGGAACAACTAGTCACCATCCCCACAAGAGGAGAAAACATACTTGATCTCATCATCACGAACATGGGATCACAATGTTCAACACCGGAAGTATACCCCTCACTGGTGAGATCAGATCATAAACTAATCTCGCTGGAGGTCCTCATCCCGCCCCCACCTGAAATAAAAAAGACCACAGTGAAAAACTTCTCAAAAGCCGACTTCACACTTCCAAAAACTAGCATAGTCTCCTTTAATGCCCCTGAGCCAGTGGTAAACATTACTCAAACCACTGAATCACTTACAAATGCCTTCTACCAGCACTTACAGGACTGCATGGATCAGGCAATCCCAAACAAAACTAAGACTCTCTGTACCAAAGGCAAGCGTCCAGTCTGGTGTACCCCAGCCATAAACAAGCTCTACAACAAAAGGAGGAAGCTACTACAAGATAGAGCAAAATCCTTGAAAGGTAAGACACCTTTGATCATTATAAGTAAAAAACTAAGAGCTCTCATAAAATCATCCAAGGCAAATTTTGAGAGAAAAATCGCCAAGGACTCAAAAGACAATCATAAGGCCTTCTTTAGCTATGTTAGAAACCTAGGAGGAAACTCCCAGATATGCTCAGAATTAGTTCAAAATGATGTGAAGATTACTGAACCTACACACATTGCCAACATACTGGCTGACAGGTTCAGTGCAAACTTCTGCCCCCCCAAAAGGAGAGATATCTATACCAGAGGATTGTAGCCCGCCAAACATCTCCAACGCCCAGGTGAGAACTGCCCTCTCCAAGGCAAAAAACACAGCATCCATGGGACCGGATGGTGTCCCTGGCTGTGTGCTCCACTAACTCAATGAGGAATTAAACCCGCAGTTAGGACAGCTGTTTAATCTTAGCCTCACCTCAGGATACGTACCCAAGGAGTGGCGCACGGCGACTGTGGTCCCACTTCACAAGGGCAGTGCCTCCACCAACCCTGGTAATTACCGTCCCATTAGCTTGACAAGCCTTATCTGCAAAGCCATGGAGAGGATCATAATGGAACTCATAAATAAAGACATAGGGAACTTGCAGACTTTGGATCCAACCCAGTTTGGCTTTGTCAAAGGCAGATCATGCCTTTTAAACTTGGTTGACTTTTTCGAGACAGTCACCAAGGCCATTGATGAGGGAAAGGCAGTCCATACAGCCTACCTCGACCTGGCAAAGGCCTTCGACACAATACCCCACTCAGGTATCATCGAAAAACTCATCAGCTTGAATGTAAACCCATACATCACAAGATGGGTTGCAAACTGGCTAAGTGACAGAACCCACAGGGTCAGAGTTGCTGGAGCCATGTCAGACTCAAAGCCTGTCACAAGTGGTGTCCCACAGGGCTCAGTCCTGGGTCCACTCTTGTTCGGCATCTACTTTTCTGAAGTACAAGCAAACACAGGAGGGTTATGGCTGACAAAGTTTGCAGATGACTGCAAACTGGGTGCCATAGTCGAAAACACATCTGACACAGATATCCTTCAGAAGGGCCTCACAGAAACGGATAACTGGTGCCAGAGCCATGGCCTAAAGTTAAATGCCAAGAAATGCATAGTCATACCCTTCGAGAAAAACAAGGTTACCCCTAGCTACCATATAGGTGGCAATCCACTGAGCACAGAAGAAGTCATCAGGGATCTGGGGACCCAGGTTGACAGTAGCCTTCGTTTGACACTCATGTTGCTAAAGTAGTTAGGAAAACCTTCTACATTGCCCACCTGATCATGAAGGGATTCACATCTAGATCAAGGGAGGTCATCGTCCCCTGTACTCATCACTCATTAGACCTATGATTGAGTACAATGCCCCATTCGGAATGTATCTGACCCGACACCTGCAGCAGCTGGAAAGGCCCCAAAAGTTCCTCACCAAAAGGATAAAGGGTCTCAAAAATATGTCTTATGCTGCCCGACTGAAAGAACTCCAGCTCTATTCAGTCTCATACCGCTTGCTCAGAGGTGACCTGTGCCTGACATATAAGGCCATGTCAAACCCAGATTTGATGAATATGCTTCACCTCAAAAAATCTAGATCCCTCAGAACCCAAGGGCGGGAGACTTAAACCTTGACACATTTATTAATAGAACGTGCTGGAGGGACAAATTCATCACCCAGAGACTCCCTATGCTATGGAACAAAATCCCGGTACATGTGAGGCAGAGCACCTCGCTGGCCTTGTTCAAGAGGAATCTTGACCAATGGATGGGAGATCGCAGATATACCCCAGGGATTACTTCAGTGTCACTGCTTGACAGAGGCACAGCAAAATAATAGGCATAGTTTTATTCAAACTAAAGGGGTGGCGAAAGCCACATAACTATGGGCTAGGCTTATAAATGCCCTTGGGCAGATAGCCTAGTATGAACCTATAAACCTATGAACCTATGAACACTTCCTCAACCTTATATCAGGACATTCAAAGATGCAAAATAAGATGGAGTTTGGGCATTTTTGATACAAAACATTTAAATTCTCTAGTTTACTGCAGAGTAAAAACATGCTGCTGGGCTTGACAGTCAATTCATTCTTTAGCTTTAATGGCAGGTGCTTTTCATTTCTGAAATAAGCATTTTATTTGTGGCTGCTTCAGGTCAGACTTTAAATAACACAATATATTAAGTATATAATTACTTTGACCATACTGTGCCATTTACATAGAAACGTCATAAATCGGAAATATCATTGACATACTTAGAAGGCTGCACACAGAGTTACAAATGCATGAGCTTGCATCCCTTGTAGAGCCACGCTACAAACAGCCTTTTGCTACTAAGGGTGCATTGTGTTATAACAGCTCTCCAACTGCTGTATGATATTTTCTCTGAATAAGAGAACAAGTGCAAGCAGCAAAACGTCTGATTCCAAGAAAACGACAACTTAGAATGAATGAACCTAAAAACACTATATAACTGCTTCTAAGGCATGAACCTACAGACCCACTTTTAATGAAAGAGACTGTCAAATATGGCTGTTTGTACCACTCATAGCCACAAAACGTTGTAGAAATCAAAGTGCTTTACTGGCTGCATTTTCACATTGCCTGCCATCATACAACTTATTCTTAGTAAAGCATGGTGAGACTTTTTGTTTTTTACCTGGGTTAACGTCGTGGACTCCTGTAAAATAAATAAATAAACACACAAAAATGAATCCTTCAATACACTCGAGTTTAGTGCCTTCGTTTTTTAATAATCACAGACTTCTTCAGAACAACCTAAAAACAATTTGATGCAATTCAAAAATGTACTAAAAACACCCTCTGTAGGGTCTGTGAATGTGGAATGTTCTAGTCTTTCCAGCAAGGTTACAGCACACAGCTATTAACAAATATGTCCCCTTTAAGCACCCGATGGTGCAAATGCTCTACATTACTGGCTTCTGATGCTATTAGCAAAGAATCATGGAGAAAATCGAACTTATGCTCAGGTGACTGCTAGATCCATTTCAAGTTCCACAATCAAAGGTGATAAATCAACAGATTCACTTGAGGAAGAATTGATGAATTCAGTAACTCCTTGTAATGAAAATAAATATAACTGTCACAAATATAATGAAAATAATTTCTGTACTATGAAACAGACTTTTTACTTAGATGAAAAAAGCTTCATTAATTAAAATCTTTGATACAGGTCAACTTCTTTCTAGAAGCCAGTTTAAAAGCTATAAGGATGCAGAAAGAGTTATATACCTTTAGATTTTCTAATGGTTTTACTAAAATAATGAAACATATAATGAATTAATTCATTTGTTTGATCATGCAGGAAGCAAACTTCTGGATACATCTATCAGACACACTGGTGCTTTATTCTGGAAGTTTATGAAAAGGCAAACCAATTGTCACAGCAAATATTTAAAGACATTGGGCCATATTCCAAAATTTAGTTGCAGACGGTGCAGCATGCGAAAGGAAGACTTCAGTACACCAGCTGCAGATATCATTTCAGAAGGGATGCTACAAGCAGTCCAAATACTTATTTATTTAGCATAGGATAATTACGGATTCCATACATGTTTGTCAGATTCCAAAACACACTGCGCACACCCAACACAACTCAAATGCAACAAAGTGCAATGGAGACTCTGTTTCCAAAATCCTCAGTAAATGCCATACTGCAATGGAAAGAAAGGAAGCTATTCCCAGAGATTCCTATGGAACATGTAGCAATACTGACAAAAACATACTACCTGCAGTGAACGGACAGAAACAGGCTGCAGTCTTGCAATCTATGGAGGATGATCTGGCTCTGCATTCTACAAGTCAGACAGCTAGACAGAGAGCCAGGCTACAACTAAGCCACCTCTCAGACAGGCAGCTGGTGCTATAAGATCATAAACCTCCCCATCTACTTGGTGCAATAGACTGTACCCACTTCCCTATTAAGACCCTCATGCAGCCAGAAGCAGAAAAATACATCAACAGAAAGGGGTGGCCATCTCTGAGCTACTAGGTGGTGTGTACAGCAGATGGCAGCATAACAAACACCATGGTTACACCACCCTAGGAGTGTCCATGGTGTTGCCATATGGAGGGAAAGTGGACTGATGGCTGCATTCCAGCAAGGTGAAATACCTGACAGACTGCTACTGGGTAAGTACAGGAACACAGGTGGGATGAAAGCTAAATACAGCCTTATCAACATTATTCATGACTGCAACATATGTATTCCCCCTCCCCACAACAGATGACTGTGGTTATCCACTTAAACTGTGGCTAATGACACTATACAGAGAACCTTACAACCCATCAGAAGAGGCCTACTATAGAGTGGATGCCACAACATGAAGTACCATAGAGTGTGTCTTTATTTTGTGTACTGAAAGCCAGGTTCAGATGTCTGGAAACATCCGGGGGGGGGGTGAACTGCAATACACACTTGAGAAGGCAGCACAGTAATTACTGTGTGCACCATGCTGCACAATATGCTAACAAGAACACATGATGGTCTTCCAGCTGCAGGTGTGAGTAAACTACCCCAGCATCCCAAATGTCTGAAGAGGACATCCTACAACTATCAGAGGAGAAGCAGGAGAACATGGGGGCAGAAGTCACAGGGGTGGATAATGCAGAATGTGACCATAAGTCCTGGCCCAGGTGACACAGGAACATTGGACACACACCTTTGAGTCATGACAAGCCACATGTACAGAAGTACACAGATAAACATTAATGTTCAGATATTGCCCCACCACAGCAGCACATATTGGATCTAATATCAGGTACCCAGTAGACTGGGTAATTGCCATTAGATGCAATATGTGCTGCTGTGGTGGGACAACATCTGAAGATAACGTCTAACAGCATGAACATATACAAATTTATCATGACACAGACCATCACCTCAGACCATAACTGACACAGATATGCATACAGACTCATACTCATGTATGTGTATATGGCAGACAACAATGGACATACGTCTGTGAAACCCATTCCTCTCTCTCCACTGTCAAATGATGCAAAAAGAAAACCAAATCAGAACATACTGCAGAACTGCTGTCAATATCTCAGGCAAGATATATCAAAGTAAAGTATGGATAAAGTATCATGTACTAAACAGTCACCTATGGTTAATAAAAATGTCAGACTCCCACGGCATCAGACATCAGAACAACCACAGACAGATGACATCTTCAGTGGTCTGCATAACAATCATCATCATCATCACAAGGCAAGACTGACACTATATGACATAGTGAATCAACTGTCAGAGTTACGCTAAAGCAGTCTAGGGTGCTCAAGCTGACTGCTCATGTCATGGTCCTGGCTGCACCAGTACATATGGAAACATTTAACACAGGCTGCTGCACAGACAACAGTGATGGGGTGACACTAGCATGTGGGACACACTGTGGGAAGGAGAAGGGGCATGAGCTGACTGTCTGGTCATGACCGCCAGGCCCACACCAGACTGGCCAGCAACAGATGTATGTGCATGTTGCAGCACAGACATCAATGCCAAATGAGCAGGTATTGGTCTACTGAGTGGGGTTTTGACTCTCCCATGTGGCACTTGGCTGTGCATGGTCATGGCATGCAGAACCATTCTAGTACTACTGGCACTGTTGTAGTACTGCCATAACCATGGATTCAGTGGACCATGCCACAGATAACATTGGGTAGCCACTGCTGCCATGACTTTACTTTCCCTGCAATCCTGTTCTACATGCATCCTGGTACTATAACATTACACATAATAAGGACTTTACCAGGACGTCTTGTCCTGGTACTATAACGTTACACATAATAAATACTTTACCAGGACGTCTTGTCCTGGTACTATAACATAACACATAATAAGGAATTTACCAGGACGTCTTGTCCTGGTACTATAACGTTACACATAATAAGGACTTTACCAGGATGTCTTGTCCTGGTACTATAACGTTATGCATAATAAGGACTTTACCAGGACGTCTTGTCCTGATACTATAACATTACACATAATAAGGACTTTACCAGGACGTCTTGTCCTGGTACTATAACGTTACACATAATAAGGACTTTACCAGGACGTCTTGTCCTGGTACTATAACGTTACACATAATAAGGACTTTACCAGGACGTCTTGTCCTGGTACTATAACGTTACACATAATAAGGACTTTACCAGGACGTCTTGTCCTGGTACTATAACATTACACATAGTAGGGACTTTACCAGGAGGTCTTGTCCTGGCATTGCCCATAGAGCCTATATAACAGGGAGCTGACAATTATATTACGTGTGCAACATGCATACATGAAGAATTCAAGCATAACACACACCTCACATGTCCTCATGGGTATCCAGCACCAGAGGCAAGGGTTGAAATGCAACTGTTGTAGGGAAACAAAGGCATAAGCACAACATTATTAATCACATACTTAGAAGCATGTACCATTCTAAATGAGGGACAACACACAGTAGGTAATAAAACATACACAGACTATTTGGTTGTGGTTCAGATGTTGCTGGCAGCTGTCCTATGCAGGGGTAGAAGGACACAGCATTAATGAAGGACAGCATCAGGAGTAACAGCTATGACAGGTAGGAAACAGGTAATAGCACACTAGTGACACCCTCCTGACATGGTGAGTTTTTCTGTCATAATGTGGGTCCTACAGTGGGAAAATAAAAACAAAGCAAACATAGTCATGTACGCAGCCACTACCATAGGTGCATGATGACATATACAAAATAATAACAGGTTATGGAGATACTCACATGACATATGGTACACATGTTGGCCAGATGTTCCTGTGCAGATAAACAGTGACCTCAGTTTCATATGAAGACTGGTTTACTTGTTTTACTTGTTTCACTTGTGGAGTTATTAAAGTGGCTGCTATTGGACTTTTCAAGCTGTTCGGTGGATTTTTTCCAAGGTTTGTTTTTTGTGATTTTTGTCAGTTTCATATAACACAGGTGTGCTATACAGTGCTGTTACCTATGACCACACCTGGTCTGTCCATAGGTTCACTTGCACAGCTCATGTCCCCAAAGGATGTACCTGCAGTTTAAACTGCCAGGGAAATATCTGTATGAGAGTATGCACCACTGGCATGGCAATAGGCAGAGACAATAACAGGTATGGCCACTGTAACAGTATATGGAGACACTCACCAGTCTAGTCCTGCTGTTGTGCATAAGTGGATGGACCCATGCCAATGAATGCAGACAACATTACACATGCTGGTTGTACTATTATGTCTGCACTGAAGTTGTATAGCAGCATGTTATTACACTTAACTTTGTTTAACATCATCCTGTGTGGAGTAATGTGCAGGATGCCATTCTGCTGCTGCAACACAAAAATAGCAATATATGAATATGCATGCAACAGCAATCTGTGCTGAGGTACTCTATATGCATCAATGTTATTCTAAGTAACACATACATGTGCAGCCTGGAACACCTGCTTCTAAGCCACCCCAGGTATGCTGCACAACTCATTCACCATATGCAGTGATGTGAGAAGCTGTGTGATCTCATTCATCTGAGACGTAAATGGTGAGCCACCACAGGTGGGCTTCCTCGACCTCTTATACTGGTGTACCCTGTTGGCTGCATGAAGGATCGTATCAAAGCACTGTCGGCAACAGGTCTCCCAGGATCTGTTGTGAGGAACCACTGTTGTCATACTGGAATCTACAGGACTGGAGTGCAAGTTTACCACAGCTGCAATGACCTGTGTTGGAGGGAAATTGAGGATCCTCATCGGAGGGTCAACAAGGTGTGGAGGCAGTTGGTGGATGCCTACAGTAAGTGTCACACTCATAAGTTTACCTGTACATTCCTAAAGAAATCAGATATAGCTGTGACCCATATGTCAGATATATGACTTTTAAACACATTTTGCAGCTGTTTCGACAATTTGCTCATCTGGATAATCAAAAAGGCCATGTGACTGTTCTCTCTGTAATTACGATGCAGCTGTTAGTATTGTCACCTCACATCAAGAAGTTCTCCAGTTCGATTTTCAGCTGGGGTGCCTTCTGTGTGGAGTATGCATGCCCCCCCCCCCCCTGTGTTCATGTGGGTTTCCTCCAGGTGTCCAGTTTCCTACCACAATTCCCTATCAAAACATGTGGTAGAGAATCCTGGATGTGAATTTAAATTTATTATTTTAGAAAAAGTTATGCCTAATATGAGAGGTGGTGCATGGTCTCTAAATAAAGAGAGGCATGAGTTGTACTGGCAATTGTATTTAAATGCTAACAATTGGCCAGCCTTGAATGATCAAATATCACTGTCATGTATTTTAAAGTTGAAAGTATTGTAGAGATAAGGTTTATTATTACCCATACATTTAAATTTGTACCTGCAAGATGTTTATATCTTTTTAAACTTTTATGTTGTTTGCATTTTATATGTTCTTTATATATATTTGCTACTGTTGCTTTTAAAAAGGCAGTTTGTTCTGTTTGAGGACTTTGTGGTCATATGACCTGTTTTTATATCACCTGAGCTTATAAATTAATCTGCTTGATGTATGTTTTTTTATCTGAAGAATAATCTACTCAAAGAAATGAAAACTCTAATCAATGAAATGCTTATTCTGCCAAGCAGAGCTGTGTTTCTCTGCCTTTTTGGTTTCTGTGTGCTTTGACTGTGTTTATATTTGAGTCTTTGTTTTCCACGCACTTTCCAAAGACGTGCATCTGAAGCATTTCTCCCCAGGCCTCTGGTGAAAATGGGCTCTGTCCGAGTCGGACTTTCCCAGTAAACAAATGTTAACTAAATAAATAATAAAATTCCAAAGGGGTTTATTTGTTTAATATTGCTTATCATGTACTGTTTCCAATATATAAGTACATCATTTCACACATCCAGTATGGTTGTTTATCACTAATGCCTATAGACCCTAGGCCACTGATGATTGCACATTTCTCCATTATCCATAATACTTCAAAAGTGTCACCCAGTCTCCTTGTGTGTGTGTGTGTGTGTGTGTGTGTGTGTGTGTGTGTGTGTGTGTGTGTGTGTGTGTGTGTGTGTGTGTGTGTGTGTGTGTGAATAGTAACTCATACAGACATCCCTTAGCCTGTTCTGCTTTACAAAATGGGTAGTTTTATTAAAACCCCATTTGTTTAAAACAAGACCATTTACTCGTATGTTCTACAGAGTAAAACTTGATGCAATTTGGCAGATGTGTAGAGCATAAGTGCATATAGCATTTAGGTGTTGGATGTTTCCATATTCCTGCATTATCCGCAAGAATATGGACACACACATTAGATTAGTTTGTGAAGAAGAAAGGTATTGTGCTGTGTGGTAACTCAGCCTGTAAAGCAAGAGGCCAATATGACTATATTGTGGTTATCTGTGGGTTCAAATACACAGAGGGGATAGTTCTCATTAAACTTTTATTGGTGTATCTATGTAAACATTTTGGAAATGCTTGACTCGATAGTGCCTTTGGATATTAACAGGTATTCTGCACGTGCTTATGACTATAGCGTTTATTGGTCAGATTTCGATGGATAGCTCCATTATCTATAATTTTCTGCCAACACCAGCTCTTCTGTTACAGTTTTATGTGTAAAGCTTTGAACATAGTGGGCTAGTTCAGTAAAAATGAATGTGGAATATGATAATGTTGGCAAAGTGAATTTAATGTGTAAGTGCATCATTGTTTACTAACTCCAGTTCACTTCCCTTCTCATACTTACATTTGAAGGGGGTGAGATGGCCAGATATACATCTTGAATGTAGAACAGGGACATCTCTGATATCAGGGACATTTAGGTTCATAGATTCATAACTATTTACTTGGCTAATGACCACAAGCACCTATTTAAGCCTAGCCATGTATCCCAAATCTCTGACAAGTTCTGATACCCTTGGTAAGTGTAAGCAGGGGTTTGGGAAATTAAACATTTATAAGCAAGGGCCTGAGAGATGAACCATTTACAGGTTGCCTGTGTTCATTAGAGACATACATGGCAAACCAGGGATGAATTTAATGTTCCCCATCCAATTGTCCAAGCTGCACTTGAAATGGATTAGGGAGGAACTCTGCTTCACATGGTTGAGGAGCCTGTTTCATAGATGGGGTAATCTCTGAGATATACACCTGTCTCTCCAGCTGGTCCTATTTATATAACAGGCAAAGTTTAAGTCTTTAGAATGGGTCATCCTGATGCCATTTGTTTTGTGGTTATGCAGGAGGTCCAGCAGAGTGGGGATCTGACATTGCCCTGCATGCCAAGCATAGATCTCCACTCAAAAGCCTGCAGGAGATAGAATACAGGGAAAGAGCCTACAGCGGTCTGCATAGGACATTTTACAGATTGTATTCTTTTATTGTGGAACCTTTGTGGAAGTTCCAATTGTTGGATATGCCTGGTTAGGTACATACCACAGGGGACATTGTACTCAGTGATAGGTCTGATGAATGCCAAATACAGTGGCACAATGAATTTCTTAGACTTAAATGCCACACCTTTGTTTATAAGTTGTGCAACACAGAATGATTTCCTCATTACTGTAGACACGTGATGGTCAAAGGCAGGATTACTATCTATGTGCGTCCATAAGTCCCTGACTACTGGGTCAGCTCTAAGAGGTGCATTTTCAATATGATAGTTACCAGGGGTGGATGACTTCCCAAAGGATACTAGTATGCATGTCTTAGCATTTAGTTTTAGTCCATGGCTCTGACACCAGTTGTTTGTCTGTGTCAGCCCCTCCTGGAGAACATTTGTGTCAGTGTGGGATTCAGTAACAGCTCCTAATTTGCAATTTTTGACGTAAAAGTTATAATTTGACAATATATATATATATATATATATATATATATATATATATATATATATATATATGGATCTAGTTTACAAGCTCAAACTTCGAACTGCAAATCATCGAGACCATAAGACTGACGTTTTCAAACTTTGAAATTTAATAAAAAATAAAATGAAAACAAATTTTTTGTTTACATTTTTGCAGGGGCAAGCCCCCTTACACCCCATAGACCCCCTGCTAAATAAATATACCAACTTTAAGATTGCTCTACAGTGAGGAAAATGGTAACTTTCCCATTCAGCGATGTAGAGTGATCGCCATTTAAAATGTTTGAAGTTTTAAAACTTTGATCTTATGGTCTCGACCATTTGCAGTTTGAAGTTTTGAAGCTTCAAACTTGTGAAGGGAATATAAATAAATATATATATATATAAAAACATATGTATATTTTCTATCCTCCACCCAAACTACATCTGTGTGTATGTGATGAACAGGAATTCGTACTTGTCAGTTAAGCGCAGCTACATGACAGCATTACACTGTCTGAGATATAAAGTTTTACAGTTATGTTTTTGTGTTGTAATCACTGTGATGGTATGCATTCAAGCTTGCATTTTTTTCATAAATGCACAGCACATTGTACTTTATTTTAACCATCTTGGAAAGTGTAAGCCATGATTCATATTACTGTCCATCCCTGCACATTCATATTTGTTTTGGCTACATTTCCTCCATGCACTCTCAGGTAAGCCAGATTAGCCGGGCAGATAGGTGTCATGGTTTTAGTGTGAATACAGTTGAGAGTTGCAGGTTTAAATCTCCAGTCCTCCAGTCTTTGTTTATTAGTCGTCCAATGTGTAAAGGACTGTGTCTGAAACAGGCAAACTGTCTGTGCAGATTCTGTAATGTTATTCAGTTTAAAAGTTAGAGAACATGAGCTGATCAATGTATCTCAACATGATTTTATACCTGCATTATGTCATTCATACATGCTTTTTAGTTTTTGTAGGGGATGAAGAGCGAGCTAGGAATTGTGCATTTTGCATCGAGAGGATGCACAGGCTGGAGGAGCAGTGCAGGGAGAGGTATTTTGATTACTTTTAACATTTTTTTTAACCAGAAAAGCTCTTGTCATTGTTACAGGATTATTTTTTGCAATACTACTTCTAATGCAGGAATACCCATCATGCATCTGTAATGCAAGTGCAATAGTCATACAATCCCTGTGATTACCAGTATGACTTTCATAAAAATATGTTACATATGAGTTAGTAGCAAGCCATGTTTGCTGTAGGTAGTGTTTTAAATTGTATGTCACAATCTAGATGACAGTCATTTATTTGTAACTGTCACATTGCTTCTAATTACAATAGTTTGTATACAAGTTGTCTGTTGGTTTTTTTGTTGCTGTTGGCATACTTATATATCTGTACTTTTGTAGTTTCGTAGGTCAATAATAGGTTAACTGTCCTTGCAAGCCATTTTAATCCTAGTCAATTATCTCATTTATTTATTTTATTTATTTGCATTTGTTTACCAGGAAAGTCCACTGGATTGAAATGAGCCCATTTTCAGTGGAGGCCTGAGGAAAAAAGTTTCAGCATAAAGATATACATGCAATCAAAATCACAATGAAAACTTTTGCAAAGAGGTAAAATTTGCAGCAATAGTTAAAATAGTCAGTGATACAATTCAGAGCATTTCATTGGATAGCAGGTTTTAAGTCACATTTAAGAGTAAGTGGAGACAGCATACACCCATTTAGTATGAGAATCAAATGCTGCACCTTCTGTTTGTAAAGCAAACACCTTAATCATTTTGCCAACCCCAGAACTGTGGTTGTAACTATGCTAGATTAGAACCCTGGCTCACATGTATTGTGAGCATTAACTTACACCAGTTGCTACAGATGTCACATAGCTGGCCTATTTACAAACTGAGTGGGTGTCTGCTGTCTCAGTGTTCACCCTGCTGTTGGTAGACAATGTCTGGCATGTACTTCAGTTCACCGTGGGTATCTCTTCTGCCTACAACACTTTTGATGCTTTAGGTATAACACACTTGTATTTTGTTTAAGGATAGTTGTGCACATGACCATTCCTGTTTATCACTTCTGTCTGTTAAATAATCAGCAATCAGCATCATGCTTTTTGTGTTTTGCAGGGTCAGAAAAAGGGATTAGTTACACATGTATAAGGGAGCTGACACATTAGTAGACAGGCAGTACTGCTTGTAGGACATCACCTATGTTGTTATATGTCACAGGCTGTCAATGTGTTCTTGATTGTCTGTTATTTCTAGGGTGTTGTGCTACATTCCAAAGATTTGATGTTGGGTCAACCAATGCCCATGTTGCCTTGCTCAGCTATTTTGCATATCGCTTTTATCTTTCCCACTGGATTGGCATCTAACTATGTTTTCATTGTACCAGTATGTTAATTGGTGGCTGTTCACATGATTCATAACATGTGCAGACACTTGGGTTACAGCTGACTTTCAGGCACCAACATAAATTTGCAAGGCGTACATGCAAGACATGGAGCATGGAAATTGTGATAGTCTGAAAGACACTGGCCAGTGTAGTGAGGTATACATCAAGTATTAAGCACTGCAGGTTACTGTAGATGTATTATGCTGTCATTTTCACAATGTTGTATTGCAAGGTACACATATGTCAGTGTTGCATGACAAAGTGCCATGGCATGCCTCTTCAGTCATCATGATGTTATGTGAGTGTGCTGGTTGTGCATATGCTTGTCATGCATAATGATGGCTGATAAATAGTCAGATAATGGCAGGATTTCCTCTGGCAAACTGTGTTATGCATGCTATGGCATGGCCTGGAGTAATTTGCTCATATTCTATGAGGGAATTATTGGCCCTGACATGGGTCTGTATTGGAATCATCCACAGGTATAGGTACTAGGACTTAGGGAATTAGAATGTGTTGTGTGCATGAATCCATTCCCCAGGAGCAGTTATTGTTATTATACTCCTCCTACATAATCATGTTAGGCCACGTCATCTGAGAATGTGGTTTTAATGGCATCTGCAGTGTATGCTGATATACCTTTATTCTCATATGCAGGCATCACATACTGACGTCATAGTGATTAATGTCTGTTAGATTTCTGATGTGCAAATCAGTTTGTGTTTAATGTCAGCTATGATTTTCACAGGAATGTGTGATCTGATATACATGTGGTTTTGATTAATGACCTACATCACATATGATGGTACACTTGACTATGAGCATACCTTAGTCTAAGGTGTCATAGTGACTCTTTTCTGCCTATGCATGGTGTCACAATGGGTATGTTGTTCACCCATCAGATGTCAGAGATGAGCACATGCCAGACCACTGCCCAAATACGCTGATAATGATGATGATGACCATGAAAACCACTGATAATGATGATGATGGCCATGAAAACTGCTGATGATGATGATGATGACAATGAAAAGACAATAATGACAATGAGGAAGCTGGATCTGCATGTGCAATCACCCCTGCTGGACCTCGAAGGTCATGCCACACAGTATCACCACAAGACAATTATCTGGAACAGATCTGGAAGGTTATGACTGGCCATTTGAATACAGATGAGGGACATGATGATGATTTTTTTTTCAGGATATGATATGGGATGCATTGGACTCATACAGGGAAATATCCCTGGAGAACATTTGTGATGTTCATCCCCAACCAGGCAGGCCCTCAGGACCATAATGTGATCCAATTTTGTAATTCTGCCAGCATGGTGTTTGCCATATAAGTGATTGGACTGTATAGACACATTTGTGCATGATAGATTTCACTGCCATGTTTATGTGTTATACAACCAAATGTACACTGCAGGTGTCATGTAACATTTAGCATTATGTTGCAATGGGTGCATGACACTCATTACCACATTAGAATTTCAGGCAACATGTTGCTGTCTATGAGTTTTGACAGATAACATGCTGCTACTGCTGTAAGAGTTCCACTGTACACATGTGCGGGATTGACAACAACTCACAAACACCATGTTGCCCGTACTCCACAACTACCACAATGGTATGGGTATGATTTGTGGGTTGTTGTCATGTTTGTTCAGTAGCAGGATATGTCCTTGCCCCTTTGCTGTGGATGACACTTGTGCTGTCACACTGACATAATGGCTTTGTGTATGTGTGTGTGTGTGTGTGTGTGTGTGTGTGTGTGTGTGTGTGTGTGTGTGTGTGTGTGTGTGTGTGTGGCATGTACTGACAATACTGATGCCATGTTGTATCATATAAATGTGTCTGCTATATATGTGCAGTCCTACTTTACAGAATGCATAGACCACTACTGTACCATTCATGTATACACTCTGGTACTGCTGATTTATACAATATATTAAAGTATGCCTTCTTTGGCCTAGATTACATTTCTGCATGCATTCCTTATTCACATAAATTTCAGCAAATGCTGCACATATGCACTGATTTATGTACTTCTCTCTGCACATATTCTGATCAATACAAAAACCCCATTGTACCTGGAATGTGAACTGTCATTGACTTCATGTTAATGTGCTGTAATGTTGTTCATAGGACTGTCCTTTGCTCAGTCATATTCATGGTCAATGATAACTAACCACAGATGTTTGTTACACATGTGGTTCTCCATTGGAATGACAGTATGTACATGTATGTAATACCAGTTCTTAGCTTGTTTATCCATGCCTCTTGCTGTTAGATGATTTCACAATACTGTGTTTTGTGTGATTTATATACTGCCATATTTGTTGTTGGCAATGTAGTCTGCCCACGTGACATACACTGGCCATTCGCTTCACTGTAGTTCCATTTGACTTCAACACCACCCTATGTAGTATATACATGCATTTATAATGTGCTCCCTTACATAGTGTTGTCCGGCTTTATATTTTGCCTATGTAGCTTTGCTACCATGTCCTCCTTGATGTGAGCCCATGTTGTCCACCTCCCTTCCACCTTTGTTGGTATGTCATATATTTTGCACACAAGCATTAAATATGTTCACTTTTCTTGACATTTTTGTCCGTTTTCATGTAATTGTTTTGTTAGAAGGCCAGCTTGTGCCAACCCTATGGGCATTATGCACACAAGTTTCTGGCTACTGCTTGCAATACATCCTTGTTCTTATTATACTTATGTGTTACATTGTAACTAGTGTACATTGTAACCATTATACAGGTGTAGTACATGTGCAAACAAGTTACTACCTACTGCTTACAATGCATCCTTGTTTTTGTTATACTTATGTGTTACATTGTAACTAGTGTACATTGTAACCATTATACAGATGTAGGACATGTGCACACAAGTTGCTGGCTACTGCTTGCAATGCATCCTTGTTCTTGTTATACTTGTGTGTTACATTGTAACCAGTGTACATTGTGTGTTACATTGTAACCAGTGTACATTATAACCATTATGCAGATGTAGGACATGTGCAAACAAGTTACTACCTACTGCTTGCAATTCATCCTTGTTCTTATTATACTTATGCGTTACATTGTAACTAGTGTACATTGTAAACATTATACAGGTGTAGGACATGTGCAAACAGGTTACTACCTACTGCTTGCAATGCATCCTTGTTCTTATTATACTTATGTGTTACATTGTAACTAGTGTACATTGTAACCATTATACAGGTGTAGGACATGTGCAAACAAGTTACTACCTACTGCTTGCAATGCATCCTTGTTCTTATTATACTTATGTGTTACATTGTAACCAGTGTACATTGTGTGTTACATTGTAACCAGTGTACATTGTCAAAATTCATATGCACAACTTGATAGTTGTTATATAGCATTAATCATAGATTTCAGAATGTATATTATTACATATCATTGGTGTATATACGTGTATTGATATTTCTTTCTGATAGTTTCCTGTGAGGCCAATTTAGGTCATACATATAGGTATATGCATGTGTGTTGCCTCTGGTATGGCATATGTCTGTTGCATATACATTCCTTTACATATCTGTTTGTGTTGCATACACCTACTTGCGGAAGTGGCAGCCAGTTTGTTGATTTGCTGCAGCACTGCTGTTTGGCACTGTGCTTGGCTGTTTGTCTTTCTCATGCATGGTCAGAGGTTCTATTCTGCCCTCTGTTTGTCTTCTCCAGCATTTCATGGGCTGCTTTTGCTCATCTGTGCTTTTACTTGTCTTACATTTCCCTGCTGACAGACTACTTGTTTACAAGATCATTTATCTAATGTGTACTGTGACCTCTATTTATTACCCTACAACACACAACTGCCATCAGTCATACACATCCTGGTATGACTGCCACACAGTCTGTGACATGTCATAATGTGATAGTGTATAGACATGTCGTAATGTGATAGTGTATGGGTACATGCTTGTTTATGCATCTCATCATGGCTGCTATACATCCCCACCCTGGTTAACTTTCCATTGCCTGTGTTGTAGAGTGTACCATCTGTGTACCTTACCTTTCCTTACTGTTTATTTTAAACCTTTGTCTGACATGCCTGGACCTTTCCTTTCATTCTCCTAAAAACAAACAAAAAAAAATGGAGTCTATTCCCACCAAAAAAATCCCCCTTTGCCTCTGCCCCTTTCACTGTTCCTCAGATTTTTCTATTATAACATCCCTTTTGTGTGTCCCTCTTCTTCAGCCGTACCCTGCATCTCCTTTTCCATCTACTTATTTCCTTGGGTGTATGTTTTACCTGTATTCCTGACACATATGCCACACCTATTGTTAATGACTGTTAGCTGTGGCAATGTGGCCATAATTGCCCTTCACCTTTATTAATTTTTTTAATTAGAAATTTTATGGATTCCATCAGAATCCATGAGTGCAATCAAGTATATTTTATTAGTAAATGACTTACAGAGACATCCACAGTTGTGTCTGGTATTACTGGAGGGATTGCTGAGGATATGTGTTACTTCCAAATGGCATGCAGCTTACTTTGTTAATGTACATCAGACTTTACAAGACCGTTTGCATGACTTAGGGAGCGTCCATAACTACTAGACAGTATGCTGATGCTCTTGCTGCTCAACTCTGTTATGATCTGGGATATTCTAAGTTGACGACGGAATATTTACATATTACAGGCTTATCTGCAATTTTTGCACTGATATTGCTGAAATGCACCAGATTCCATGAACTTTAAAGAATCCAACCTATTATCTCCCTCCTTAAAAGCAGAATTCAAGAAATTGGTAACTAATGTATGTAAATTACAAATTGAACAACTAAATCAAAAAGACAAAACGTATTTAGAGACTTTCTCAGTTACAAAAATGGAACTCTTTACCCATTCAAGGAATCAGAAAAAAATAATATTTCTAAATTATATCAGGTAAAATCAGAGTTGTCCAAACTATGATTCTCCCTCACATAGTTTATGTGAGCAGAAATGTACCAATATTGTTAACAAACAAAATTTTTTTTTTTTGTTATTCACATAACACCCTCCTGGGAGAGAGGGAAGAAGATTATCAGCTTCTGTAGCATATGTTCTGCGATATTATGGTGGAGTAGAGATCCAGCATGTTCCATCATATTATGGAGGAGTAGATATCCAGCATGTTGCATCATATTATGGTGGAGTAGATATCCAGCATATTGCATCATATTATGGTGGAGTAGATAACTAGCATGTTGCATCATATTATGGTGGAGTAAAGATCCAGCATGTTGTATCATATTATGGTGGAGAAGATATCCAGCATGTTTCATCATATTATGGTGGAGTAGATATCCAGCATGTTGCATCATATTATGGTGGAGTAGAGATCCAGCATGTTGCATCATATTATGGTGGAGTAGATATCCAGCATGTTGCATCATATTATGGTGGAGTAGAGATCCAGCATGTTGCATCATATTATGGTGGAGTAGATAACCAGCATGTTGCATCATATTATGGTGGAGTAGATATCCAGCATGCTGCATCATATTATGGTAGAGTAGAGATCCAGCATGTTGCATCATATTATGGTGGAGTAGATATCCAGCATGTTGCATCATATTATGGTGGAGTAGATATCCAGCATGTTGCATCATATTATGGTGGAGTAGATATCCAGCATGTTGCATCATATTTTGGTGGAGTGGATATCCAGCATGTTGCATCATATTATGATGGAGTAGATATCCAGCATGTTTCGTCATACTATGGTGGAGTAGATATCCAGCATGTTGTATCATAGTATGGTGGAGTAGAGATCCAGCATGTTGCATCATATTATGGTGGAGTAGATATCCAGCATGTTGCATCATATTATGGTGGAGTAGATATCCAGCATGTTGCATCATATTATGGTGGAGTAGAGATCCAGCATGTTGCATCATATTATGGAGGAGTAGATATCCAGCATGTTGCATCATATTATGGTGGAGTAGATAACCAGTATGTTGCATCATATTATGGTGGAGTAGATATCCAGCATGTTGCATCATATTATGGTGGAGTAGAGATCCAGCATGTTGTATCATATTATGGTGGAGTAGATATCCAGCATGTTTCATCATATTATGGTGGAGTAGATATCCAGCATGTTGCATCATATTATGGTGGAGTAGAGATCCGGCATGTTGCATCATATTATGGTGGAGTAGATAACCAGTATGTTGCGTCATATTATGGTGGAGTAGATATCCAGCATGTTGCATCATATTTTGGTGGAGTAGATATCCAGCATGCTGCATCATATTATGGTGGAGTAGAGATCCAGCATGTTGTATCATATTATGGTGGAGTAGAGATCCGGCGTGTTGCATCATATTATGGTGGAGTAGATAACCAGCATGTTGCGTCATATTATGGTGGAGTAGATATCCAGCATGTTGCATCATATTTTGGTGGAGTAGATATCCAGCATGCTGCATCATATTATGGTGGAGTAGAGATCCAGCATGTTGTATCATATTACGGTGGAGTAGATATCCAGCATGTTGCATCATATTGTGGTGGAGTAGATATCCAGCATGTTGCATCATATTATGGTGGAGTAGAGATCCATCATGTTGTATCCTATTATGGTGGAGTAGATATCCAACATGTTTCATCATATTATGGTGGAGTAGATAACCAGCATGTTGCATCATATTATGGTAGAGTAGATAACCAGCATGTTGCATCATATTATGGAGGAGTAGATATCCAGCATGTTGCATCATATTATGGTGGAGTAGATAACCAGCATGTTGCATCATATTATGGAGGAGTAGAAATCCAGCATGTTGCATCATATTATGGTGGAGTAGATATCCAGCATGTTGCATCATACTGTGGTGGAGTAGAAATCCAGCATGTTGCATCATATTATCGTGGAGTAGATATCCAGCATGTTGCATCATACTGTGGTGGAGTAGAAATCCAGCATGTTGCATCATATTATGGTGGAGTAGATATCCAGCATGTTGCATCATACTGTGGTGGAGTAGAAATCCAGCATGTTGCATCATATTATGGTGGAGTAGATATCCAGCATGTTGCATCATATTATGGTGGAGTAGATATCCAGCATGTTGCATCATATTATGGTGGAGTAGAGATCCAGCATGTTGTATCATATTATGGTGGAGTAGATAACCAGCATGTTGCATCATATTATGGTGGAGTAGATATCCAGCATGTTGCATCATATTATGATGGAGTAGATATCCAGCATGTTGCATCATATGTTTAGCCTTTCATTTGCATTTTTTAGTGATTTATGTAAAGAATTTATTTGATTTAGACCCTATGGAAATGATTTCCATTAGACAGGGCATACAATATACTCTATCCTGGGAATGTCCTAAAGTCAGATATTTCAGGGTATATCATACATGGAAAGCTGGTACTTTGCAATAGTCCCAGCAGTAGGATTGGAATTCTGGATGTTAGGTATAATTCCAGATCCTCAATCTACTTCCCCCATATATTGCGAAGTCCTATCATTCTACCTAGAAGTGTGGTTAATTATTAATTATTCTGCATCAGACAGAGCATTTCTAAAGTACAATTAGAAAATTTCAAGTGTAGGAATGAAGGTAAAATTCAGTAGTCTGTGAAGAGCCTGGAATCTTTCCACTCACTGGTGGCAACAAATGGGTAGAAAACTGTGGTGTAGAAACTTAATCATTGTGGAATTAACATAATCCTTTTGGTAAATACAATGTTATATTCTGTTGTATAACTCCTTCTGAGCTATTTTTACCAATACGTATATATTGTTTAACTGTTTTGATTGTTAATGTGTTGTTAATTATGTTTTACTAGAAATGTTCTTTACACAGTAATGTTTTGTTGTGAGTGAAAGCCTTTTTTTCTTTTGTATTGAATGTTAATAAAATACAGGGGAAAAACTGATAAGGTTTCAACAAATAGGAAAAAGGGTGTGTGTGAAAGCCATCTGATTACTAATGAGAATGGATCTAATATAAATACAAGAGACTGGCTGAAAAGTTTCAGAGAGGTGCTCAAACAGGTCAGAGAGGCAAAATCTTATGATCATAGTATAGTGAAGATTTTTTATAACCATAGTTTGCAGGTACAAGAAGGAGAAGAAAGGGAATACTTAAAGAAGAGACAGAATCAACTGCACTAAACATCATATCAAAAATAATACCTGGGATTTACAGACACAAAAGAGAATTTTTATTTTTATAGAGCCTTTACATCAACAGAAACTATTGCACAATATGATTTCATTATTAATAATGTCAATCTTATAATGAACATTTATTACAGATTCAGAAAATGCCACTTCCATGATCGCAATCAAGTAAACACTGTTTACAGTGCATACAATCCCAGATACTCATTCACAGTTTATGTGGCCAGGCTAAAGTGTGTAACAAGGAGCTGTAGTGACCCACATGAAGATCTAGGGGTACCTGATAAATTTTCGAACGCTCAAAATTTCGAACGTTACATGGTCGAGACCAAATGTTTGAAATTTTGAGTGTTCAAAGATAGACTTTCAACAGCGCCGTACGGTGCAGATAGGGAGAATTTCCCTTTTCTGCACTGAAGTGCGGTCTTGGAGTTGATATATTTAAGTAGGGGGTGTGGGCGGTGCAGGGGTGCTTGCACCCCTGCTTACATTGTTAAAGTATTTTTTTCTTTTTTTACTTTTTTTTTATTTGATGTTCGAACATCAAAATGTCAAACATTTGGTCTCGACCATCTAATGTTTGACATTTTGGAAGTTCGAACATTTAAAATAGACCCAAGATCTCGTTAGGTCAATTTGTGGCCTCAGTAAAGTACATGCAGCTATGCCATGAAAAAAACACATTCACACCCTGAGAGAGGATTTGAACCATCATTTTTTTCCAGTTACACACAACCTGATATTTCCTTAACAGAACAAGCCATAGAGGCAGTCACACACAGAAAGTGTCAAGGAAGCACACAATAGTTGAGTGCTGAACATTTGCAAATTTCAAGCAGAAAAAATGCAGGCCTGTCAAGATTTGAAACCATTACCCTCATTGGTGACTTTGTAACAGATATTTCATTTTCAAGGGTGAGCCATAGAAACAGTCACACTAAAGGTGTCAGGGAAGCACATAGCATGTGAACATTAACACATTTATAAAATGGAAGCAGAAAAATCTAAATATCTGTAGAACTCTGGGTTGATTGGAACCTTCCACTCTGCAGACAGAAACTGTAAAAATCACTTGATGAAAAATCTGAGCAATGGAAGCAACTAGACTAAAAGCACAAGCTTTACAATATTTTGAATTTGCACATTTCTGCTGAACAGCACTCAGTTCATTGGTGTGACAGATGGCAGCAGAGGCCAATTTACTTAGTAAATGACATTTGTTTGGACTTCATGGCCGCTATACAATGAGCAATACCACTTCTCATCAGCTGTACACGAGCATCGACATTACTCGTCATGATCGTACAGTATGACCACAAAAAGATAAGTGATCTGAAACCCTGTTTTCGTATGTGCGTGTGGTGTGGTTGTCTATTTTTGACAGATTAAAGGTTAGATATGGGGTATAAGAAACAGATGAAAAGGAACAAGTAGAGGGCAGAACAGACAATAAGCAAAGAAGGAGTGAGTAAGATGAAGGTAGGGTGGAATGGCAATACCTTTTTTTTGTGCAACAGGGTATCCATTTGTTATGAGGAGAAGAGTAAGTAAGTTAGAGACGGAGGGCAACAGGGTGAGGTTAGGTAGCATGGAAGCCAGACAAGACTGACAGGGTGTGGGGTTGCACAAGGGAGACAACATAATGGTGAAGTAAACAGTAGACAAACATGCATGGACACAGAAGGGAGGGGAACACCAAGCTGGGAGATAAGATTGCATGTTCACAGCTGCAGTCCCTGTCAGCTGAGATCCAATGGGAAATTACTTGTCACCCTGGGTACCCAGTGGGAAATTACTTGTCACCCTGGGTACCCAGTGGGAAATTACTTGTCACCCTGGGTATCCAGTGGGAAATTACTTGTCACCCTGGGTACCCAGTGGGAAATTACTTGTCGCCCTGGGTACCCAGTGGGAAATTACTTGTCACCCTGGGTACTGTCCTCACTGGGCCCTGGCTAAGAAGGTTAACCAGTGCTGTATAAGGATGTGGCTCAAGTCACAGGAGTATGCTCTCTATTAGGATGCTGTGAGCATCCAAACTCCTGTTGAAGATATTTCCACAATCTCTTCCATTGCTAACATATGGTGAAAACATCATGTCCACTCACACTGCTACAGGTCAGCACAACTGTACCAGCTTCCATTGCTAACATATGGCAAAAACATCATGTCCACTCACACTGCTAAAGGTCAGCACAACTGTACCAGCTTCCATTGCAAGACTAGCTGATGCAGGTAGGCCAAGAGGTATGGAGACAACTGTGACAGGTTGGAAAACAGATGTGCTGGGTGCTTCCACTAGTGGTCATGGCTGGTAGCGTAGAAACAGTGGGATGTGAATGAGAGTTCCTGTATTTTATGTCCTGAGTTCCTGATACATAAAGGCAGTTCAGTACTTTTTTTATCTCCTTTTTTATTGTCTATTTATCCTTTGTTGACTGAGTTACTCCCTCTAGGCTAGTGGCATCTTTTCAGGGGAGACCTGAGGTGGTATTTATACCTTTAGGTGAAATTTGGCAGGGCATTGTGGAACTTCCACTACTCTTTTTGATAGATTGTGGAGGATCTTTCACATGCACCTGAGCTACAACCAACTCAAGCAGATGGGACCTCGGTTTAATATCTCATCTGAAGTATGACACACTCAGGAGTGCAGTACCCCGTTATGCTATATTACAGTGTCAGCAAAGTAATTCCTTCTGCACCAAAGGATAGTGTGGATGTTGGTGTACCACTGACACTACATAGTGGAAGAACTGGGGGTGGTGGTGTTGATCTCTAGGAAATTGATTGGTACAAATGTGCTAATCAGCTTCCTACAGTAAATGCCATTTACATACCCAGGTGCTCTCTGAGGTGCTCCTAAACAGCTGGATATTCCTGTCAGTCTCTGCAGGAAAGACAGACATAAATGGCATTATGTAAAACTTGTGGATGGCATGCAGTGACAGCTTATTTATGCAGCTAGCATAAGTTCTACTTACAGTACATAGCTGATGCCTGCTAACTAAATTCATCCCCCATCATGATAGGAGGGTCAAAATTGCTGCACCTTTTGTTACTGTAATGGTAATAATAATGTTGCCCCATGCATGGGATAGGAGCACAGGTAACAGCCTTACCCAAAATCTTTCAAATTTTAGCCTTATACTGAGGCCTGGTATAGCCCTTCTGCAGGAGCCTATGTCTGTAGTCTTTATAATGGAGGTCCAGAAAAATTTTGGATTCCTCTTTACACCACCTATGTACTTTAAAAATGATCCGACCCTCTACTTCTTCACCCATCATATCGCACCTTGAAGAATCTCAGAGAAATGTGTCAGGCAATTGGTACCCCAAAGAGTTTTCACATGTCCCATCTTCCAAACAAAGACAGACACCTCATATGCACAACCAATGGCAAAATCATGAAATATATGTACATTATTACTAGTGTGCCAGTGCACTTTATGGTGTGAAACACAATATGAAAGAGTCTGTTCATGACAAAGCTGGGAGTGTGTTATGCCTTTAAGGGTGTGTGACTATGTTTGGCTGCTATCTTTCCATGTCCATTACTGTCCAACTGTTCTCTGTATGCATTGAGGTGAGAAGCTAAAAATGAGATGTACTGTCTGGGTAATTTCATGTCCATATCAATGTTTCTATTGTAAAGATGTGGCATTTGGTGTCCAAGAACACCTGGACATTTGCTTGGAATGGATGGGCTTCCAGCTGTGGTGTATACATTTGTGGATAATATGATGTTGAAACACTTCTTGGAAGTTGGCAAGGTAGAGGGGGAAAATCAGTGACTTCATCTCTCATGATTCAATGCAATAAAACTGATGTTTCTTAAGCCAAATAAACCATAAATGCAGGCATTTTACTATATGATTTATATCCTCAGAATGGAGTTGTGGGTAAAAGCACATATTCTAGGTAGTGCATATCAGAGGAAGAGTTGTGCAGACTAACTGTTTTATGCATTAGTTGTGGTGGATAGGTTCAGAAGTTCATAGGAGGTTACCAGGCTAATGGCCCTAGAGCCCTTACAAGCCTATCCATATTTATCCAGTTTCCCCAGTTATCTGTGGTTAGGTGAGTGCAGTTTGCAGAAGTAATGGTCTACCGTAGTTAATACTGACTTCCTCTCTGCAGTAGTGACATGGACGTCACCCCAGGAGTGAATTTGCAGTCACCCATCCATTGATCTAGAGTGAGTTTGAAGCAGTTCAGTGCAAGGCTCTGTTTTACATGTATTGGAAGCTTCTTGCAGTGAAGTCGCAGTCTTTGGGAGATGTATCTATCTCTCCAGTATGACTTGTTCATGTCAGAGGCTAGGTTAAGATCTCTGGAGCGAGAGACCCTTCTACATTTTGATCTATGAATGTGTAGCATTTCCATCAGGGCTGGGTCAGAGACTTTCCTGTAAGCCAGGCTCAGGTCACCCCTTAGCAACTTGTAGGAGACAGAATGCAGTGACAGGGCTTTCAATCTTTCCACATAAGACTTGTTTTGTGTACCCTGTAATTTCTTCGTAAGAAATCTATGTGGTCTCTTCAACTGTTGTAGGTTTCTGGAAGGATACATGGAAAACGGAGCATTGTACTCCATTATTGGTCTGATGAGGGCTGAGTATAATGGAATTGTGATGATGTGAGGTATTGCTAGCTGTGCCAGGAGAAGTAGGGCAGTGGGGGTGTAATATATGTCAGCATAGCTAGCTGGAGTTTTATAAAGAATTTTATGTCATTTGTATATCAAATTGATTTGTACAGGTGCTTGTGTTGAAGATGTATTTGCAAAGTTGCTTGTGTTAAAAAATGTAACAACAGTGGGTCCAGCTGCACAGAAAAAGAAATATACCTGTATGTCAGACTGTATGGTAACTATTGAGATGAATACAATGTAAAGAGGATACTGGATGAAAAGAGGTTCATTTCAGTCCAGCTAACTTTGAAAAATAGCTTGAAATTAAATTACTTGGTATAAGCCATAAAGATTTTATCTTACAGATCGCAATGCAGCTAGAGACAAAACATTTGTACTAGGAAGGCTTCTGTATTGTCCTTGGAGGTTTATCTGAAGAAGGATTTGTGTGTTCTTACTCCTACTGCAGTTCCCGTGTTTTTGTTTTTAGTTCTAGTCTGTTTTGCTGAGTGTTATGTGAAATTGTTTTATGACTTCCAGATGCTGCAACAGATCTTAGCAGCACTCTATGTGTGTGTGTATGTGTGTGTGTGTGTGTGTGTGTGTGTGTGTGTGTGTGTGTGTGTGTGTGTGTGTGTGTGTGTATGTATTACTGACACATATGTGCAAAATTCTGGTTCAGATTCCAGTACAGGGGGGGTAGTATGTGAACCAGAGTCAGATGACCAAGTGTATATGATATTTTGTAATCCCGCACAAAAGAGATGTTTTAATACTAGATGAGATTGAAGTCTCAATGCACTCTGATTTTGTAGCTTGACAAAGAAGGATCTCTCATCCACTTCATCTTGCCTTGCTTTAGTAAGTAAAAAGGGAATAGTAACTCTTTAGATCAGTCAGAAAAAAATATAATGAGATTAGGCGAGTACTGTTTTTCTGTATCTGTGTGAATGTATTCATCTGTGTTATTTTAATATTTCCTGTGATAGAAACTCTGATGTTTATTGCAAATAGATATTTAGTATTTTCATGTTCTTTTATTATTTATTATTAAGTATATTTAAACTTTTCTTTGTGGCTGGTCATTTAGAGAATATTTATAACCCTTGAGAGTATTTATATGGTGACACTGTGGCTGCTCCTGAAAGCCTTGCTGTTTGGTCAACATTAAAATTTGTATTGGTATCAATTTCATTCATTAAAATGTGTGTACCCTTGTAAGAGCCTTAGAGTAGCTGGCTTTGGAGTGTCTGGTGTCAGTAACTACTTTATAGTCTGGGCAGATGGGCATGGCTAGTAAATCTGTGCCAGCTTTACCCAGGTGTGTGTGTGAAAATCAAATCTCAAAGAGTTTTTGTGTGTCAGCTACTTGGAGCAGGGAGACAGGGCACTGATTTCACAGAGAGAGTGGTGGAGGACTTGGCTTGGACACTCACCTGAGGACAACTCTACATCTGTGCTAGTGGGGACTCTTACTATTGTCCTGAAGAGAGTGTGAGAGAGAGAGAGAGAGAGAGAGGAGTAAACCTAGCCCCTGGACTGAATGTGCTCCCTGTGTGCTCTTAAGGGAAATTGTGCTTAATGCAAAGATCTGCATCTGGAAATACTGTGTGTGTATCTATTTTTGTTCCAAGTGAACTTTTCTCACTGGTGTCAATGGTGAGGATTCAGGCTCCTTGATTACTGGCCCAGAGGAGGGGACATTATAGGAATTTTAACATGCTTAGATCTAGATGTGATGCCTTTACGTATAAGATATGCCACATAGAAGGAGTTCCTTACTACTGTGGATACATGGTGGTAAAAGTTCAGGTTGCTATCAACCTGAGTACCTAGATAACATACGACTGGGTCTACGGTTAGAGGGATGCTGTCTATAATGTAAGTAGTAGGGATGTGAGCTTTCTCAAAGGGAACAATAATGCATTTTTTGGATTTAGCTTTAATCCATGGCTTTGGAACCAATAATTTCCCTGTGTTAACCCTATCTGCAGTATATTAACATTATTGAGGGACTCAATAATTGCACCCAATTTGAAATCATCAGAAAACTTGGTCAGCCCCAGGCTGTCCAAGTTTGCCTGCGCATCTGAGAAATAAATTCTGAACAGTAAGGGGCCCAACACAGAACCCTGTGATACACCACTGGTGGTTGGTCTTTTGTTAGAAGTGAAGTCACCCACTTTGACAGTATGAGTCCTGTCATTGAGCCAGTTGTATACCCATCTGATAATGCAGGGGTTAATTCCCAATTGGGAGAGCTTCTCTATAATACCTGAGTGGGAAATTGTGCCAAATGCCTTGGCTAAGTCAAGACAGATGATATGCACTGTCTTTCCCTCATCCAATGCCTTGGTGACTTTCTCGAATATGTCAACCATGTGTAACAGGCATGATCTACCTTTAAAGAATCTGAACTGGGCTCAATCCAGAGTTTGGGAATTACCTATGTTTTTGTTAATAAGGCCAATAGTATCACCTAGACAAGAAAACATGGATCACAGACTGTGCACCGTATAAGGGCTTGCAACTCAATTGTGTAAAAATTGGCTATAGTCGATTTGGTCACATGGACTGTTATCATCAAAAATAGGGATTGGTGTTTGCTGCTGCTAAGTTGGTTAACAGCCCAGACTACTCTGACCTACACCAGGGACCCATGCTAAAGGTAAGAGGGGTCTATGCACCTCTTTCAGACAGTGTGTGTCTTTCATAAAGCCAATCAGCCCAAGGTCAATATGCTACTGGCTGGTCACAGTCTGATTGCCCAGCATGTGTTACTAGGGATAGCTCTGTTGAGTGAAATCTGGACTTAAAATCAAATCAATTAACATACCAAACATGAACTAAGGATTGTTGTAGTGAATATAGGTTCACTAACAGGGCAAGACTTGCTAGTAGATGACATGATGGTAAGGAGGAGGCTGGACATCCTATGTATCCAGAAAACAAGATGGAAGGGCAGTACAGCAAAGCCACTTGGACTGGGATGCAGAGTCTACTACTGAGGGTCTGGACAGACTAGAAATAGTGTGTGAATTATAGTGAAAGAGATTCTTCTTGAGACAGTGAGGGATGTCATTATACACGGAGTCATGGCAATCAGACTCCAGTGCAAAGGTATGGCAATATTCAAAATGTCAGCCTCTGCTCCTCAGCAGGGTTGTGATAGTGAGGAAAAGTGGACATTAAGACAACAGTTGCAGGACAACCAGTGCTGATATCTCGGCTGTGATAATGGAAGACCTAAATGCTCATGTCAGGACACACAGAGCAGGATATCAAGAATACCCGAGTCCACATGGACGGGGCAACAGGAAGAAAGGAGATACCATTCTAGATTTCTGCCTGGCAAAGGGGTTGATGGTGGTCAACACATGGTTCAGCAAGAGAGGCAGTCACAAGATCACATACAAGAATGGTCAATGTGCAAATTAGGTGGACTTCCTCCTAGTAAGCAAAAAGCATTGAGCTAGAATCAAAGATTGCAAAGTGATTCCCAGCTAAAGAGTGGACTCACAGTATATAGTACAGGTAGCCAAAGTCAATTGCTAGAAGTAGTCAGAGAAAGCTCTAAGGTCAACAAACACTAGATTGTAGACCTGGAAGTTAACTGGAACAAAAGCACAAGGGTTCAAGGAAATATGCATGGGTCTAGCTTTTCAGGAAGAAAAGGAGATAAGGAGAGGTTAAGAAGAATGGAAGCATTTCAAAATATCATTAATGAAGACTATAGAATAGTATAAGTCTGGGACAGATATGGCAATAAGGTACATGAAGAACGGTGGTGGTGAAATGCAGAGGTCCAGGACATTATCAAAAGAAAGAAGGAGTGCAGGAAAAAGTGGGAGATAGAAAAGTGCCAGAAACACTCCACCAGCTTCTGGAAAGTGACTCAGCAGATAGCACAAAAAATATCTCTCTCAGGTAGCAAGGCAAAGTCAAAAAGATAAAGGTAGCCATTAGATGCCCTTCATAAGGGATGCCAGCAACGACCTAATCACCAGTCCACTCGACATCAAAGGCAGATGGAAGGAATACTTCCAGCAGCTTCTAAATGTAAAAAACCCCACAGAAGCTGTACTGCTCCAGACACAAGCTATGGTGAGAGAAGAGAAGGAGCCCATCATAGGAGAAAGGAAATGATATGAGGAAAAGCAGCAGGCTCAGAAAGTAGTCATGGCAGATATAATCAAGATATCAGACTGTAGTCATGGCAGATATGATCAAGATATTAGGTGAGTTAGGAAATAAATGGCTCCTGAGTGTACTCATAGCAGTATTGAGAGAAAAGTGTTTCCCAGATTATTGTAGACTAAGCATTCTAGTGCCAGTGTACAAGAACAAAGGGAGTATTCACAACTTTGAGCAGAACTGAGGTATCAGACTCCTGTCACACTGCATGAAGGTGCTGGAGAAGGTCAGAGACACATCAATGGGAATAAAAGCATGAAGTAAAATGGGAAACGAGCAGTTTGGATTCAGATGAAGATGAAGCACAAGCAATCCAGTGTTTGCAGGGAGAGAGATAGTAGAGAAGAAGCTAGAGGTGAGAAAAGAGTTCGGCTAAACATTTCTCGACTTGCAGAAAGCACACAACAAGGTTCCATGGTAGCTGATTTGGGTAGTCTAACAATGGTTCAAAGTCCCAGAAACACTGGTAGAATTAGTACAGGCTATATACAAGGACATATTGACTCAAGTATAAGCAGTGTTAGGTCTCACAGTGGGGTTCCCAGTGGGAGTGGGTGTGCATCAGGGTTCATCTCTGCACTCAGTGCTGTTCCTGCTGTTGATGGATTACATCAGCAATTGGGTCAGAGGGGATGGATCAATAAGGCTGCTGCATGCAGATGATGTGGCATTACAAGCAGACTCTGAACAGGAAGTTCAACAAATAATGGAGAAATACAATGCAAAAGTGAAGGCACATGGGATGAAACTGAGCACAGACAAGACAGCTTCAAGTGTCTTAGAAAGGTTGGTGAAGAGGAAGGAAGTCTGAATGAAGAGATGAAGGCTAGAATCAGAGCAGTTGTAGTTGACTGACACAGACAGTCAGGGCTAGTATGTAACAGAAGAATGCCAAAAAAGCCAAAAAGGAAAATGGACAAAAGAGAGTTCTGTATGGTGCAGGAATTTTAATTAAACTGTTTAGCTCTCACTTCCTGAGCAATATGTCCTTTCTTTAGTCTTCTGACTCAATTGCTCATTCACTTCCTGACCATTGCCTGTTTTACCATCTGTGGCGAGGTGAGCCAACGTTTTTGGATGGGTTGAAATTTTTATTTTGCACCACCCACAGTCCAACCTCTCCAGAAGTGTAGCTGGTACAATTAGTGCCCAGTGCTGGTGCTATAAACCATCCACCACCCCTCAGCTCTTTAAGTTAAGAGCAAAAAAAACAACTGTAATAAGCCATAAGTGATCGGGTTATTTCACTTAGATATACGCACTACGGGAAAAAAAAACAGATGTTCCTTTTACTGGCACAGAAACCAGGTGGCCAGATGCATGAGAAGCACCCCCCCCCTCCCCTCCAGCTCCAACCATTCAGGTCTCATTTCTGTGAACTGCCCAATCCTCCTTTTACATATTTTGTTACAAAAATTATTCTTTTAAACTGTAGCAAACAGTAGCTATAATTTACACCTGCTTGCACAGAGTGCTTCAGCACTCATTTTTAGTTAAAAAAATATTTTCAAACTGTAGCAAACTGCTTGGTACAAATGTAGCAAATCTTGGCCACAGTTTTAACCCTCCCTGCATGGAGCACTACAGTGCTCAAGTTTTAGTTAAAAAATACTTTTTAACTGTAGAAAAACTGCTTCTTACAGTTTAGACCACACATGGAGTGCTAAAGCACTCAGGATTGACCGCAAACCGGTATTGCATTAAAAAAGAGAGATCAGAATCAGCTGGTGATCATGCCCCAACAGTTTGTACCCAGCGCTGTTGCCCCTATTGCCTTGCCCTAGATACATTACTGAGCCTCCCACATCAATCAAGAATTGATATCACTATGAAATCTGACCACAGATGATTTCTTAGAACATTTCTAATTTCCTGCAGCAAGGTAGAGATCCTGGACTCGACCATGGGCTGTTACCCTAATCAGGAGTGCTTTATATTCCCCAGGATAGGTGAAATAACAAAATACCATTCATTCATTCCTGGCCACCTCCATGCAGATTGTTTAGAGTCAGGGCTTACTAACTGAACCCCAATCTCCTGTATCTCAGTCTGGGCTCTATCCCCCAATATCCTAGAGCAAATTCTAACTAGTGCTGCTTTATAAAAGGAAGACAGCTGAGAGTATAGTCAGGCCATGATTCTCAAAGACAGATGGCATTGGAGTACTGGCCTAAATTATGTGAAAATGCTTAACTGGCTGAGGTGGGATAATCTTTATGCAGCACTGAAAAAACTAACTGTTCAAAAGTCTACTGGTCAAGTTTCTGTAATACTTTGATAAACAAGCATCCACATTTGGTTGAAATTGTACACAGATATGTTGAACAGTGTCATTTGGGAAGGGGACAACAGAAGAGCATTCTTTGTCTCCACTGCTCTTCATTTAATGACTGTATAATTGCACCAAGTTATCAGAGGGAGGGTGACAAAAATAAAATATATTTACAGATGAAGCAATGATCTTATTAAAGTAAGTTCCAAGCAAGGTGTAAAAAGGTTATACAGATAGACTATTAAGTAAATACTACAAGAAAAACCCAGCCAAGCTAGAGTCTTCACTGTGTAATATCTCAAACTTCTTGTACTGGAGGTCCATGGGATATATGCAAATAACTCAGTGAGGACATACAGGTGTTTCAATGCCATGACTTTTTACTTTTTAAATCTCCATACATGCAGGCCAATAAAACTAAGCCTCACTAGCTGCAGACATAAAACATTTTGGTCTTTTTGCGACCCCATCAGTACAGCATAAGGCTGAAAGTATTACACAGTGAGGACCCTCACTTGGCTGAG
Organism: Protopterus annectens; assembly: GCF_019279795.1. Classification (NCBI taxonomy): domain Eukaryota; kingdom Metazoa; phylum Chordata; order Ceratodontiformes; family Protopteridae; genus Protopterus; species Protopterus annectens. The sequence continues at coordinate 79,512,185 of NC_056750.1, forward strand.
TCTTTCTTGAAATTTTTACTTAGCAGAATAAGAGAGACCTTTAGCTTTAGTGTGGGTGTGACTTAACTCCTCTTCTGGTATTTCAGATTACTGTCTTCATAATAACAAAAGAAAGAAAGAAAACTTAAATTCTGACTGTGGGCTACCCTCCAGCATAACAAATAATGAAACATTTCTGGTTTATCTGGTGAAGCATGTTTTTTTAGATTTTTAGATGCAAATTGGAAAGAGTTCATCCCGAGACCATCTAATTAAACTTTGGTGAAGCCACATAAATGATAGCATAGCAAATAAAAAGTTGTAAACTGGGACATCTGTATGTCATACAATGGCATCTCCAGTGACAAGAGTACTGGGTCAAGTGTTTGCTTGCCTTATGGGCTTCATTCTTTGTGGACCATTGGGTGTAGGCTTATGTGTGGTGTCTGGTGTTACTTTTGCTATGTGCTTTAGTGATTTCTAAGGAAAAGTGTAAACATTAAATTATTTAGTAAGTCTATTTTTAGTGGCTCAGCAGAAGATGATCATATTTGTGTCATGAGCAGTATGTGTGAGGGATGTAGTGTGTGTTCTTGATAGCTTTGTTTTTACATGAGATGTGTTCCTCCAAGGAAGCTGAGTATTTACATCTCTTGCATGCTGAGTTTGTTCCTATAAAGATTAACTGGTTGTCAGAAAGCATGAGATAACTGCTACTTTGTCTCAGGACATTCATATCTACCAAGCTGGCCAGAGACATTTGGAAATTGCATATTTATGTTGTCTGGTCCAGTATTAGGGTGGGCTATTATGGTTTAAGGATTGGGTTTTAACAGGGGTCTTCTAGGGTGGTTTCTAGGGTTAAGAGCGAGATCCACAGCTTTTGTTACTGGAGGAATGAATGAGATGATCGGGGTCTGCAAACAGCAATGAATGAGTATGGGGGCTCTTCCGTGGTTTAAGAAATCATGGCTTCTTCCTCTAGTGGAGTGAATGAGCCAATAGGACACAAGTAGGGGGACCGGTGGAAGAGGACCTCAGGAGGGAATTAAAAAAGGTAGGTCAGCAGCAGACATGGACTCAGGGGAAACTTATCTGTGGAAGTCTAGGTATCCTACACTTAGAAATATACAGATTTGAGGCAGCATTGCAATTATGGCTACTGTGGATATCATCAAAACATTGGTTCATGCTGATAAATTGACAACTCTTTCACAAAGTGCTGATGGAGTAAAAAATGTCCAAAACAACTTCCATTCTATCTTGTAGTTTTTTTTTTTTTTTTTTTTTGAAAGAGGCAAGCTCAAAGAATCTCCCCCATTCAAGGGACACCCTCCACTCCCCCCAGATTTATACTGACCTATTCTTAGGTTATACAGAAATCAAGAAAAGAAAAAATTCAGCTGTCAGCAGAAGTTGTTTCACTCATATTTTACTTTAATTTATAAGTGAGTGAACAAATGTTGATAATTTGACACATTTCCAAAAGCATCATTACGTCATTAGCCTGGTAACAATCTATAAATTCATGAATCTATGAAAGAAACTGAGGTAGTGAATTCTCCAATGTGTTGAATAAAGACATGGGAAGGAGCCTGGAATCATCTTCTTAAATGGACTTCATATGTCATTGTGTATGCATATATGTATATATATATCTATATATCTATATATATATATATATATATATATATATATATATATATATATATATATAGATATATGTGTGTGTGTGTGCCTGTATATATATTTATAGATTTATAGATATATATATGTGTGTGTGTGTGTTTGTGTGTGTGTGTGTGTGTGTGTGTGTGTGTGTGTGTGTGTGTGTATGTACATATATGTATATATATATATATATTTATTTATATTAGATGTTCGGGTACTCATAAGAAAATTGTTAGCAGATGTGATATCTCTTCTTTCTGTTTCGTTGCTCGTAACTCAAATCATTGAGGTTTGCAAGTCCTTATCTGGCAATTAGTTTAGCCTGAACCGAATATGGCTTGTTGAAAGGACATAATTTTTTAAATAAAAAATAATTAAAGAAAAACTCCACCGTAGAACTAAAAAGAATCATTTTTTTCACTCTGACTTTGTTTCCTGACCTATTTTAACACCTCAAAATCACTCTAAGTGCTATATTTCTAAGTTTAGCCAATTTTTCCACAACATGGCTACCAATGGGGCTTGATGTATCAATATGATCTTGTTCTCCCTCAACCCTTTCTCTTTCCCAGAATGCTTTGCATGACTCATGCCAGACATAAGGAAGTACCTGTGAATTCCCTTGCCATTGACATATAATGGGATTTGTGTGAGTCACTGTTATCTTTTTTAGTTTCTGTAAAACGGCTGCTTCTTTTCTGTCTCTAATCACCCTCATTTATGTTTGTCTCAGAGTTTGTTTTACACTAAACTTAGAAGTTATCCAAGAGGAATTGATTCTGCAAGGGTCTCCCAGTGCTGTGACAGTTTTAACACCTCTGCAGTAGTGTAGGGGGGAGGGGACTACTTACATGTATTAGCTATGTCTATTACTCACAGAGGTTATAGCATTTGCCTACGTGGCTGAGTTATTTTGGCCTAGGTACTATAATATGTTTATTTTTCTTGCTCTGGGGGTTCTTGGTGCATTCACAGGTGAAGTATTATCTGGCAACAGTGCTATGCCTGTCCCTCTGTCTGATGCCAAAGTATTAATATCCTCTGGTGATGATGGTGGGTATGAATAGGCACTGTCTGGGGGTGCAGGGGGGCTATGTCAGACACACGTACTAGTGCTCCCCACATACCTTTCTTCTGCACAGTCTGGACACAGTCAATATGTCTATACATACCCATGACAAAGATCCATCTGAAAGTGGACAAGATGATGGAAGAACATTGATCAGAGTAGTGTGGTAACCCCAGCTGTAGATATGGCAGAATTCTTACCCCAGCCATCATGAGTAGGAGGCACCACATAGGGGTGTTGGTAGAGGTGCTCAGAAATGGCATGCTTATCATGCTCCCCCTGAGGTTAGTGTGTTAAGAGCTGCCACTCAGTGTATGTGCAGGGCCTTCACAGAAGCACAGGCAAGTTCCACAGGGGCCTTGAAAGAAGTGTAAGACTAACACATTCCATGCATTCTGGGCTTTCATAGAGGCACAAGCAGGTTCCACATGGGCCTAAAAAGAGGAGTAGAACTAACACATTCCATGCATTCTGATGTATGAGACTGCATGAACAATGTGTGAGACTCCTTGGACCATGTAGCGTCTGTTCTGGATCATCTGTTGGGGAAAAGGCACCACTTCCATGAAAACGGTCTGCCAGGACATCATCAGGTATCACACCAAAGTGACTGTGGATGTGCCATATCCCACTCCTGCAGTGGTAGCATTTTCACTGCCACATTGGTGGTGGATATGCCCACACTCAGATGTGATTGTGGTCCTGGACATGATCATGATGACAGCAAGTCCAGCAGACATCACTCACATTTAGGAAGCCCTCTGACTTCTAGCCAAGGCTGTGGAAATGGTAAGGCAACCTCTGGGAGAGTTATTTCACATAGTTGAGGCATCCACCATGGACTTGATCTTCTACGATGATTAGCCAACACCTATCCAGGATGCCAGGTCATAGCACTGGTATGATGATTAGCCACCACCTATCCAGGATGCCAGGTCATAGCACTGGTACGATGATTAGCCAACACCTATCCAGGATGCCAGGTCATAGCACTGGTATGATGATTAGCCAACACCTATCCAGGATGCCAGGTCATAGCACTGGTACGATGATTAGCCAACACCTATCTAAGATGCCAGGTCATAGTGCTGATATGATGATTAGCCAACACCTATCCTGGATGCCAGGTCATATAGCACTGGTACGATGATTAGCCAACATCTATCCAGGATGCCAGGTCATAGCACTGGTACAATGATTAGCCAACACCTATCCAGGATGCCAGGTCATAGCACTGGTATGATGATTAACCAACACCTATCCAAGATGCCAGGTCATAGCACTGGTACGATGATTAGCCAACACCTATCCAGGTTACCAGGTCATAGCACTGGCGTAAATGCTGTGTCTGTGTCCCTGAAGACTGGCACACAGTATAGCTCACATTAATCATGACATCTCACACAAACACACACACACACACACACACACACACACACACACACACACACACACACACACACACACACACACACAATGGACTTAATCACATCTGGAGATAATGGCTCTAACAATGGATACTTGCTATTTACTCATCTCTCACTCTCATATACTTCCTCTGTGTAAGACATGCTCTCCTGTAACTCTGTAACACTGTGTAAAACATGATGACTGTGTGATGCCCTTTGCACAATGTGTAACCTAAGATTGTGAATGTTTGATATCCATATTGACCAGTCAATGCATGGCTAGTCAAAGGTCTGGTTTTCATTTGGATACATAATCATTTTTTAATTTTTGCTTAGCCTGCTTACCTTCTCTAATAGTAGTAGTACAAGTAGCAGTAGTAACAGTAGTAGTGGTGGTGGAAGTAGTAGTACCAGTAGAAGCAGTAGTCATAGCAGTAGCAGTTGCAGTAGCACCAGTATCAGTAGTAACAGTAGTGGTGGTAGTAGTAGTAGTAGTAGTACCAGTAGAAGCAGTAGTCATAGCAGTAGTAGCTGCAGTAGCACCAGTATAAGTAGCAGTAGTAACAGTAGTAGTAGTGGTGGTAGTTCTAGTACCAGTAGAAGCAGTAGTCATACCAGTAGTAGTTGTAGTTGTACCAGTAGCAGTAGCAACAGTAGTAACAGTAGTAGTAGTGGTGGTAGTAGTACTACCAGTAGAAGCAGTAGTCATACCAGTAGTAGTTGTAGTTGGACCAGTAGCAGTAGCAGCAGTAGTAACAGTAGTAGTAGTGGTAGTAGTAGTAGTACCAGTAGAAGCAGTAGTCATACCAGTAGTAGTTGTAGTTGTACCAGTAGCAGTAGCAGCAGTAGTAACAGTAGTAGTAGTGGTGGTAGTAGTAGTACCAGTAGAAGCAGTTGTCATAGCAGTAGTAGTTGTAGTAGTACCAGTATCTGTAGCAGCAGTAGTAACAGTAGTAGTGGTAGTGGTAGTAGTAGTACCAGTAGAAGCAGTTCTCATAGCAGTAGTAGTTGTAGTAGTACCAGTAGCAATAGCAGCAGTAGTAACAGTAGTAGTGGTGGTGGTAGTAGTAGTACCAGTAGAAGCAGTAGTAGCTGCAGTAGCACCAGTATCAGTAGCAGCAATAGTAACAGTAGTAGTGGTGGTGGTAGTAGTAGTTCCAGTAGAAGCAGTAGTCATACCAGTAGTTGTTGTAGTAGCACCAGTATCAGTAGCAGCAGTAATAACAGTAGTAGTGGTGGTGGTGATAGTAGTAGTACCAGTAGAAGCAGTAGTCATACCAGTAGTAGTTGTAGTTGTACCAGTAGCAGTAGCAACAGTAGTAACAGTAGTAGTAGTGGTGGTAGTAGTAGTACCAGTAGAAGCAGTAGTCATACCAGTAGTAGCTGTAGTTGGACCAGTAGCAGTAGCAGCAGTAGTAACAGTAGTAGTAGTGGTAGTAATAGTAGTACCAGTAGAAGCAGTAGTCATACCAGTAGTAGTTGTAGTAGCACCAGTATCAGTAGCAGCAGTAGTAACAATAGTAGTAGTGGTGGTAGTTGTAGTACCAGTAGAAGCAGTAGTCATACCAGTAGTAGCTGTAGTAGCACCAGTATCAGTAGCAGCAGTAGTAACAGTAGTAGTGGTGGTGGTAGAAGTAGTACCAGTAGAATCAGTAGTCATACCAGTAGTAGCTGTAGTAGCACCAGTATCAGTAGCAGCAGTAGTAACAGTAGTAGTAGTGGTGGTATTTGTAGTACCAGTAGAAGCAGTAGTCATACCAGTAGTAGTTGTAGTTGTACCAGTAGCAGTAGCAGCAGTAGCAACAGTAGTAGTAGTGGTGGTAGTAGTAGTACCAGCAGAAGCAGTAGTCATACCAGTAGTAGTTGTAGTAGCACCAGTATCAGTAACAGCAGTAGTAACAGTAGTAGTAGTGGTGGTGATAGTTGTAGTACCAGTAGAAGCAGCAGTCATACCAGTAGTAGTTGTAGTTGTACCAGTAGCAGTAGCAGCAGTAGTAACAATAGTAGTAGTGGTGGTGGTAGTAGTACCAGTAGAAGCAGTTGTCATAGCAGTAGTAGTTGTCGTAGTACCAGTATCAGTAGCAGCAGTAGTAACAGTAGTAGTGGTAGTGGTAGTAGTAGTACCAGTAGAAGCAGTTGTCATACCAGTAGTAGTTGTATTAGTACCAGTAGCAGTAGCAGCAGTAGTAACAGTAGTAGTGGTGGTGGTAGTAGTACCAGTAGAAGCAGTATTCACAGCAGTAGTAGCTGCAGTAGCACCAGTATCAGTAGCAGCAGTAGTAACAGTAGTAGTGGTGGTGGTAGTAGTAGTTCCAGTAGAAGCAGTTGTCATAGCAGTAGTAGTTGTAGTAGTACCAGTAGCAGTAGCAGCAGTAGTAACAGTAGTAGTGGTGGTGGTAGTAGTAGTTCCAGTAGAAGCAGTAGTCATACCAGTAGTTGTTGTAGTAGCACCAGTATCAGTAACAGCAGTAACAACAGTAGTAGTGGTGGTGGTAGTAGTAGTACCAGTAGAAGCAGTTGTCATACCAGTAGTAGTTGTATTAGTACCAGTAGCAGTAGCAGCAGTAGTAACAGTAGTAGTGGTGGTGGTAGTAGTAGTACCAGTAGAAGCAGTTGTCATACCAGTAGTAGTTGTATTCGTACCAGTAGCAGTAGCAGCAGTAGTAACAGTAGTAGTGGTGATGGTAGTAGTAGTACCAGTAGAAGCAGTATTCACAGCAGTAGTAGCTGCAGTAGCACCAGTATCAGTAGCAGCAGTAGTAACAGTAGTAGTGGTGGTGGTAGTAGTAGTTCCAGTAGAAGCAGTTGTCATAGAAGTAGTAGTTGTATTAGTACCAGTAGCAGTAGCAGCAGTAGTAACAGTAGTAGTGGTGGTGGTAGTAGTAGTACCAGTAGAAGCAGTATTCACAGCAGTAGTAGCTGCAGTAGCACCAGTATCAGTAGCAGCAGTAGTAACAGTAGTAGTAGTGGTGGTGATAGTAGTAGTACCAGTAGAAGCAGTAGTCATACCAGTAGTAGCTGTAGTAGCACCAGTATCAGTAGCAGCAGTAGTAACAGTAGTAGTGGTGGTGTAGAAGTAGTACCAGTAGAAGCAGTAGTCATACCAGTAGTAGCTGTAGTAGCACCAGTATCAGTAGCAGCAGTAGTAACAGTAGTAGTGGTGGTGGTAGAAGTAGTACCAGTAGAAGCAGCAGTAGTAGTCACACCAGTGGTAGTTGTAGTAGCACTAGTAGCAGCAGTAGTAGTCATACCAGTAGTAGTTGTAGAAGTACCAGTAGAAGCAGTAGCCATATCAGTAGTAGTTGTAGTAGTACCAGTAGTAGTACCAGCAGCAGTAGTAGTTATACCAGTAGTAGTTGTACCACTATCAGTAGCAGCAGTAGTAACAGTAGTAGTAGTGGTGGTAGCAGTAGTACCAGTAGAAGCATTAGTCATACCAGTAGTAGTAGTTGTAGTAGTACCAGCAGCAGTATCAGCAGTAGTAACAGTAGTAGTGGTGGTGGTAGTAGTAGTAGTACCAGGAGAAGCAGTAGTCATACCAGTAGTAGTTATAGTAGTACCAGTATCAGTGGCAGCAGTAGTAACAGTAGTAGTGGTGGTAGTAGTAGTACCAGTAGAATTAATAGTCATACTAGTAGTATTTGCAGTAGTACCAGTATCAGTAGCAGCAGTAATAACAGTGGTAGTGGTGGTGGTAGTAGTAGTACCAGTAAAAGCAGTAGTCATACCAGTGGTAGTTGTAGTAGCACCAGTAGCAGTAGCAGTAGCAGCCGTAGTAGTCATACCAGCAGTAGTTGTACTAGCACCGGTAGAAGCAATAGTTATAGCAGTAGTAGCTGCACTAGCACCAGTAGTAGTACCAGCAGCAGTAGCAGCAGTAGTAGTCATACCAGTAGTAGCTGTAGTAGTACCACTAGAAGCAGTAATCATACCAGACGTAGTTGTAGTAGTACCAGTAGTAGTACCAGCAGCAGTAGTAGCAATAGTAGTTATACCAGTAGTAGTTGTAGTAGTACCAGTAGCAGCAGTAGTTACAGTAGTAGTAGTGGTGGTAGTAGTAATACCAGTAGTAGTTGTAGTAGTACCAGTAGCAGCAGTAACAGTAGTAGTGGTGGTGGTAGTAGTAGTACCAGTAGAAGCATTACTAGTGCCAGTAGTAGTTATAGTAGTACCAGTAATAGTAGCAGCAGTAGTAAGAGTAGTAGTAGTGGTTGTGGTAGTAGTAGTACCAGTAGTAGTATCAGCAGTAGTAGTCATACCAGTAATAGTAGTAGTACCAGAAGTAGTTGTAGTAGTAGTAGTACCGGTTGCTATAGTACTACTATTAGTTGGACTTGTGTAGGATAGCTTACTTTACCACTTGTGCAGATGATGCTGACAGTACTCTGCCCTCTGTAGAGGTGTCTCACTTAATCACTTGGGCTGCTCATGTCTGATGCCCATAGTGGCCAGGAAATGCATAGGTAAGCAATAGTCTGTTTTGCATGAAGGTATCATCATTGCTATCTGTATTTGCTGGATATACCAGTTAGTTTTCTGATACTCTTGTGTGGGCATGAATAATTTTTACTTCCTGCTTACTTTTGTTTATGCATTGTAGTCTTTCTTCATGACCGGTTGATCACACATCATTGCTACTGGTCCTGGGAACATCTTTGCCTAGGATTGCCTATGTCTGATGCTTATAGTGGCCAGCCACTGCATGGGTAAGCAAAGCCTGGTTTGTTTGCTTGCACTACTGTTACTGTTTGTATCTGATAAGCTCTTATTTTAATCAAGTGCTGAGTACATGTGCAATTCGCAGCCTGTTAGACAGTGCCATGGCATATTGTGCTCAATGCCATCTGCCATGATTGCCCCCCCCTGCTGGATCTATGTCAGCTGCCTCTACTTGTGGTGCTGGTAACTCTGGTCCCTGCACTGGGGCACCCTGCTGCACTTGTTTGTGAAGTTTAATATTATGTAAGATGGCAAACCGAGTTGGAATCTTTGCACAGGTGGCAGGGGAATACTATAGAGCATCTTCAGATGTATTGTGTCCGTGGAACTGTTACTTAAGAAGCCCAGATACATATTCTGTGATATATCTAGTCTATGCATGTTCAGTGTTGTAACCCTCCTCAGTGGGGTTGTGTGGCTTTCTCATAAGGGTCATGAGCCAAGGTCCTAGGGCATATATAGCATTCCCCACTAGATGTCCTTGTGAGAAGTCACCCCCTGCAAATCTTTGCTATGGATCACTGGTGAGTCATATGTCAGTGCCATGAAAACAGCCTGGGTGACCTTCACACACATTATAGATAATACCTTGTATATTACAGACCATCTGCCAGTCGATGAAGTGATACCCTTTTTTGTTCCCCCAGATGGAGACCTTTATTTTAATGTGGTTGCAGTCTATGTCTCTTGGTATCTCAGGGAAATGGGATATGGCACAGAAGTTTTGCATGGTGCTAGTTCTCTCCTCTGGAATATGTGGAATCCAGATATGCTCCCCCACTTGTTGAAGCATTGCACTGAGGAACTAGTGAAGTATTCTTGAGGTTGACATCTGTGAATCCCCCACTGTGTCCCCTTAGGTCACTGAAAAAAATCCCTGTAGCTTAATCTATCCATACCATTGTTTCCCTTGGGGTTAGTTCTGCACAATTCCAAGGGGTCTCAGATGGGGACAGCAGATGTTTACTGTTTCCTGTATGGTATCCTTATCTACCATGTAGTGATCCACTATTTTTATTTCAAGTAGCTTATGGTAGGTTTAAAAGCCATATGCCTTGAAGGGCAATGTCTGGCAGCTAGGACAGTCTGTTACAGTTACAAGTTTACAATGACTGCAGCAACCCCTAATATATTTAAAGCTTTCCTGTGGTTGTATTCCAGCATGTTGCAATTCAGACCTAAAGTAAGTAAGCTGTTTTGGCATATGTTTAATGCATTTCTGAATCACCTCAGGATGTTTTTTATTTGTTTGTTTTTTCTTTTTTGTTTCATTGGTAAATGGCACAGCTCATTATATGATTATTAGTATAGTCTGCTGCTCTAACCCTTGTGTTGTGCTGGCCATGAAGTGTATTGATGTTTCCTGAATCACAAACTCTCTGCAAGTTTAACATGATGAGCAAGCCTTCATAGATCCCTTTCGCTATGTTTTTTTTTCTTCTTAGAAAAGTCAGATTTACACTCTTCTAAATATTGCTATAAATGGCATTGAAAATATATTTTATTAAAATAAAAGATGTAGGTGTTCCATGGCCTTTGACATTAAGAGCACATTTTATAGGTCATTATCTCAGACCATTCCAAGAAAATGTCAAGGTCATTAATTCACTCTTTCATTTATCCTTTCATTTTTGATCCTATTAAGGGTCAGCGGAGATGAAACCTATTCTACCAAGTAAATGGTTTCAGGTAGAGAACCACTCCTGTATGTGACATCATGCCGTCATAGGCTATGCAAAAACACAAACACATGAATAGAACCCCCCATAAAAATACAATGTTACACTCGCACTGAATTCACATCTACAGGCCATTTACAGGATTATACATTCTGCTACTGACATGCATTTTTGATGTAAGCAGTCCACAGAAACTAGATCCCTAAAACCGATATGGATGCAATACAAACAGTACAGAATGAACACAGACTCTTAATAGAAAACAACCAAGCAAGGAAATAAACTGCAGAACCAAACAAAATCTGTCAAGCCATTTTAGAGGTGCATTCCTATCCAAAAGGAGGCAAATATAGTCAAAAACAGCCATGGCTAACCACAAGACCTTCTTGAAATGGTCATGAGTAAAGTGTTTAATGAACAATTATAAGTGACTTCATACAGTTATAAATTAACTTAATTTGTCTTGTGGACAGACATATGAGTGCAATTTGACTGCACATATACAAAGATGTAACTAAATTGTCAGATACCCTTCTTCAGCCCAAGAACATTCTACCATTTTATTATTTCATTAAACAGTACAAGTGCAGTCTGACAGGTTATCCATTATCCATTATTGTATGCACAATGTTCCAACAGGGGGTGGATTTATTTAAGCTTCTTTGTGCATGTTGCCTACTTCTTCTAGTATTATAGCTTAGGTTGTTACCCTACATCAAAATCAAATAGATAACGTAGAAAATGAGTAAATACCTATGATAAAACCTTGGTGAGGACTGGATGATGAAGTGAATAGGATCTCTTACATAGATGGTACCACTAAGACAACAAGCTCTTATAAGGACATTTAATACCATTGTTCCAAAATCAGAGAGGCCTTCGTCTTAAGTCAGAAAGGTCTGTGGTGAGGTTTACCCTCCTAAGGATGAAGAAAATGACAGGAAGAAAAAAACTGCTTAAAGCTAAGAACTGTTAATATGTGGCAGCTAAGAGCTAAGAACTGTTAATATGTGGCAGCTAAGAGCTAAGAACTGTTAATATGTGGCAGCTAAGAGCTAAGAACTGTTAATATGTGGCAGCTAAGAGCTAAGAACTGTTAATATGTGGCAGCTAAGAACTGTTAATATGTGGCAGCTAAGAGCTAAGAACTGTTAATATGTGGCAGCTAAGAGCTAAGAACTGTTAATATGTGGCAGCTAAGAACTGTTAATATGTGGCAGCTAAGAGCTAAGAACTGTTAATATGTGGCAGCTAAGAACTGTTAATATGCGGCAGCTAAGAGCTAAGAACTGTTAATATGTGGCAGCTAAGAACTAAGAACTGTTAATATGTGGCAGCTAAGAGCCAAGAACTGTTAATATGTGGCAGCTAAGAGCTAAGAACTGTTAACATGTGGCAGCTAAGTGCTAAGAATTGTTAACATGTGACAGCTAAGACTAAGCTTGAAATGCAAAATCATGTACTTGGGATGAATAAACTGAGCAGCAGAATTTATTATAGGAAGAAAAATATATATGATTGTTAAATAAAATATAAATAAGTTCTTGAAAAAATTAGTGGGACTCAGTGAGCTGTGGCAGTGAGCAACATATGCTCGTGGCTGAAGAGAACAAACAGTGTGGGCAGTCTTGTTGCTACTACCTTGATATATCGTTCTATAACCTGCAAAGTTCTTTCAAAGCCTTTCTCTTTTAATGGGGAAGGAATAATCATAAATAAGTTTGCATAAAGTCGGCAGTTGCTCATAACCCTTTGTAATAAAGCATAGCTCTCAATGAATCAGGAACAGATCTCCATCAGAGACAAATCCAGAAGTAATCATGGACAGTCAGGGACACTTTTAAAATATTAGCACTATTAACCTGAAATATGGACAGAATAAGAATATGTCAATTAATACACATTTTCTACAGTAAAAAAAAGTTTATAACTCGAATGATTTTTTTATAAACCAGAAACATCTTTATTTATTTTATTTTATTTTACATTTGTTGACCAGGCTAGTCTAACTGGATACATGTCCATTTTCAGTAGAGGCCCAGAGAGAAAAGCTCCAAAATTAAGCTAATGTAACAGGAGTAAGAAAAGAAATAAAGAAACATCAAAAATAAAATGTTAAATACATTAATCTTTTTTAAATTATCTCATATGACATAGGCATTCATACATTCTTATCAATGAAAACAAACTATACTGACATAATTTTAGTTGCAAACATTATACATCGTTTATGATCTATTCAGTCATTGTCAGTCAAACATTACATAACTCATTCAAATCCTGCCTTCTTTGAAAGCTCTTTCTTCTTCTACATGTATTGTTCCCACAATTCCATTTTTTCTGTGTAATTTATTCCCACCTTTTAATAAGATACAAATAATTTATTAAATATAATTCAACACCTTTTTTTTCAAAAGTCACCAGTTTTAGGAGGGATTAAGAAAGACAGGGGTAAAATTTGAGTCAAAATCAGAAATGTCCCTGAAAAGTTATGTAACAAAGCATTATGACTATTTGTGTGTTAACCAGAACATAGGGCTTTTTTTTTTTTTTTTTTGCTGTTTTAGAAAGGAAATGCAGACTTTTCAGCAATATTTTATACTTTTTTCTAGGACTTTTGTTTAGCATGGATGTAGTCTCCAGGTGAGGGTCTAAACCACAGTGTCATTAGTTGAATGTGGTTTTGCTCCTGTATAAAGGAAATATAGCACTGCTACTAATACTGTATATTTTTTCTACAAACCTTATTTTGTGGGTATTTAGTCTCCTACTGTGGGTTTGTCACAATGAGTCATTAAATGTCTGAGTTTTGGTTGCCATGGACACTAGCAGGTAACGATTCATTAAGCAAACTCTGAGCCAAAATGATGTGCTTTAATCCAGACTTCATAAATGAACAGACTGCAGATTGAGGTGTCATTATTACAAGTTATTTCCATGACATACCAGACTACAATGCTATCCCCATTAAAAACCACGCAGGAAGAAGTTAAGAAGCATTTCTAATGTGTGGGACTGTGGTTCCATTCTATATACCACTGCCTATTGTATTACAAAAGTCTGACTGGAGTGTGAATGCAGTACTATATAGCAGAGAAATCTCAGAATAGTTTGAAAAAGACTTCAGAGGAAACACAATGCCTTCCTTGAGTTTATTCTTTCCCATCATGCCATCTGCTGTAACTATGTAATGAGCTGCATGAGGGATTGGAATGCAGTGAACATCACTCAGCATCCTGCTTTCTTTGTGCTGAGAATAAGCATTAAGCTACAATAATGTGGGGTTTAGAGGTAAACCTGAAAAGATAAAAAACGTGTCATTGCTAAGGTGTGCAGTGGGATGTTGTTCTGTCACCATACACTAACCCCCCCCCCCATACAGCAGTCTGGGTTTTTTTTTTATTTAATTAACCACAGTGTGAAGGTACCACTACTTTACCTGCACCCATTATAATAAAGATTGTATGAAACACAGTAAGCATCAGAGCTGAGAAATGCCTGCACTTCATTCTCATTAAGACCAAGCTGTCTGTTTGTGAGCAGCCTCTTAATATAAACTATTGCACTGTGACTGTTCATGCTAGTAAATACAAAACTTAAGTTTCCTTTGGTGTAACCCTCCCACATTTCACGAAGACAATCTATTAGCTCAGGGAAAGTGTATTACACTAGTGTTTCTCTTCACCCATCCTAATAAAAATGCAAGTGTCGAATGCTAAAACTAGCACTACCTTATCTTTTGCCAGCACTATGCCCAAAACAATTAATAAAGTAAAAAAAACATCCAGGAAACCTGGATTTGCCAAATGCTTCTCAGCTTTTCGCAAGCATCACCATGAAAGCCTTTTGTTGTTTGCTGTTAGTTCCTCAGTTCCCACAATATGTGCTATATCAGTAAAGCAGCTTGCCTTAAACACAGCATATTAAGTCTGGGGATAAGCACTAGGTTTCGCTCTGTAGTACTATGAGTCTGTGCTCATTTACCAGCAGCAGATTTATCTCACAGCAGTTAGTTTTTAGACAAATTATTTCTTCTCAGCCATTAACCATATACTTGGCCAATATATTACAGTGTGCATTGCTCCAGGATTAATGAAGAACTTTAATTGAATTGCTCATATCTCTCAAGAACCTATTTGGCCCCTTTTATCCCTATTCAGAGAGTGTCAAATACAAGGAGCTGAGATGCAGGATTTAGAAATCCTAAACCTCTTACAACTCACCTTCCATGTTCTAGGCAGCACTGCTCATGTTAAGTGATTTTTAAAATGCATCCTTTAATTTAATCCTACCTTTTCAGTAACATTACTTAGCAATGCTTTGTAGTTGAAGGACCTGGCTGAACTGTTCTAAATTAGTCTTTTAATACCATATAAATCGGACATACAATTCTGAAACAATCACAATAAAGCCCCATGCATTTTTCATCCACTCTGACTAATATGGTAGGATCTTTATATAACTGAAAAAATATGCACTGTTTAAATGTTTCCTTCCATTGTGGCTGTGGGGGCGATGGATTTTTTAAAAGCACTGCCTGTTAGAGTAGGTAACAGTATGCTGTCTTGCAAGTGCCTTAAAGTAGTATCCCATTTACAGAACCACAGAACTGGCTGGTATGGAACCATGTTGCCGCAACAGTTATGACCCCCCCCCCCACTGCTGCAGACCCTGCATTGTTTTCCATCCCTTTGTCTACTGACTGGTATTTTGAACTCTAAAACAAATTGTACTCTGCGTCCGTTCTTGGTATCCATTGTACTCTTGCTAAACTTCCTTCCTGTGTCTCTTTTGAGCGGGATTCCCTCCAGCCTTATTGCATTATTGTCTTTTTTTCCTTAATATATAAATATGTGTGTGTGTCACTATGTGTGTGTGTCACTACATGTGTGTGTGTCACTATGTGTATGTGTCACTATGTGTGTGTATGTCACTATGTGTGTGTATGTCACTATGTGTGTGTTACTATGTGTGTGTGTGTCACTATGTGTGTGTGTCACTATGTGTGTGTGTGTCACTATGTGTGTGTGTATGTCTCTATGTGTGTGTGTGTCACTATGTGTGTGTATGTCACTATGTGTGTGTGTGTGTGTCACTATGTGTGTGTATGTCACTATGTGTGTGTGTTACTATGTGTGTGTATGTCACTATGTGTGTGTGTCACTATGTGTGTGTGTCACTATGTGTGTGTATGTCACTATGTGTGTGTGTGTCACTATGTGTGTGTGTCAGTATTTGTGTGTAAGTCACTGTGTGTGTCACTATGTATGTGTGTGTGTCACTATGTGTGTGTATGTCACTATGTGTGTGTGTCACTATGTGTGTGTATGTCACTATGTGTGTGTGTCACTATGTGTGTGTATGTCACTATGTGTGAGTGTGTGTGTCACTATGTGGGTATGTATATATATAAAACATGCACATACTATCTGTATATAAGTATATGGATCACTGGGGATTCTACTATAACACAAGTTAAATATCTTGTATTGTAGGATTATGGAACATGTTTTGCAATGAGTGATGAAAGTTGCATAATGAATTATGTTCTCTTACCCTACAGTGTAAGGTATTTTATGAGTCTAATAAACAACATCCACATATTACATGTATGTTATATACATCCATTCTTGAGACGATCATAGGTTCATAGGTAGGTACTAGGCTATCTGCCCGAAAGCACTTATAAGCCTAGCCAGAATGTGTTGGCTTTCGCCACCCCCTTAGATTAGTTCCCTGTGCCTCTGTCCAGCAGAACCACTGAAGTGATCCCCGGGGTAAACCTTCTGTTTCCCATCCACTCGTCAAGGTTTCTCTTGAAGAGTGTTAGCGAGGAGCACTGCCTAATGTAGATTGGGATCTTGTTCCAAAGCATGGGAAGTCTCTGGGACAGGAATCTATCCCTCCAGCATGTCCTATTTATTGTTGTGGTGAGGTTTAGATCCCTAGAGCGTGTGGCTAGAGGGGATAAGGTTTTCTTTAGGTGGAGCATGTCCATCAATTCTGGGTTACACATGGCTTTGTATGTCAGGCACAGATCACCACTGAGTAGGTAGTATGCAACCAAGTACAGCTGAAGTGTCTTCAGTCGCGCTGTATAGGGCATCTGTTTGAGGCCAGTGATCCTCTTGGTGAGGTACTTCTGTGGTCTTTCCAGCTGTTGCAGGTGTCTTGTAAGGTACATCCCAAATGAGGCATTGTACTCTATGATGAGTCCGATGAGTGATGAGTAGAAGGGCACAATGACCTCTTTTGATCTGGATGCGATTTTAACAGCACCAACCGTCTTCACCTAAACTAAGAATAACTTGGTTTACTAGTACTAGGACATAGCCATAGATAAGTAACAAAGGCAAAGCAGAGTGCTCGGTGTCTAATGACAGCTATTTAGATGTCTGTGGGTGTGTAATGAGAGCTAGTTAGATTTGTGTGAGTGTGTAATGAGAGCTAGTTAGATGCCTGTGGGTGTATAATGACAGCTAGTTAAATGTGTGTGGGTGTGTAATGATAGCTAGTTAGATGTCTATGGCTGTGTAATGAGAGCTAGTTAGATGTCTGTGGGTGTGTAATGACAGTTAGATGTCTGTGGGTGTGTACTGACAGCTAGTTAGATGTCTGTGGGTGTGTAATGACAGCTAGTTAGATGTCTGTGGGTGTGTAATGACATTTAGTTAGATGTCTGTGGGTGTGTACTGACAGCTAGTTAGATGTCTGTGGGTGTGTAATGACAGCTAGTTAGACGTCTGTAGGTATGTAATGAGAGCTAGGTAGATGTCTGTGGGTATGTAATGAGAGCTAGTTAGATGTGTGTGGGTGTGTAATGACAGCTAGTTAGATGTCTGTGAGTGTGTAATGAGAGCTAGTTCGATGTCTGTGGGCGTGTAATGACATTTAGTTAGATGTCTGTGGGTGTGTACTGACAGCTAGTTAGATGCCTGTGGGTGTGTAATGACAGCTAGTTAGATGTTTGTAGGTATGTAATGAGAGCTAGGTAGATGTCTGTGGGTGTGTAATGAGAGCTAGTTAGATGTCTGTAGGTGTGTAATGACATTTAGTTAGATGTCTGTGGGTGTGTACTGACAGCTAGTTAGATGTCTGTGGGTGTGTAATGACAGCTAGTTAAATGTGTGTGGGTGTGTAATGATAGCTAGTTAGATGTCTATGGCTGTGTAATGAGAGCTAGTTAGATGTCTGTGGGTGTGTAATGACAGTTAGATGTCTGTGGGTGTGTACTGACAGCTAGTTAGATGTCTGTGGGTGTGTAATGACAGCTAGTTAGATGTCTGTGGGTGTGTAATGACATTTAGTTAGATGTCTGTGGGTGTGTACTGACAGCTAGTTAGATGTCTGTGGGTGTGTAATGACAGCTAGTTAGACGTCTGTAGGTATGTAATGAGAGCTAGGTAGATGTCTGTGGGTATGTAATGAGAGCTAGTTAGATGTGTGTGGGTGTGTAATGACAGCTAGTTAGATGTCTGTGAGTGTGTAATGAGAGCTAGTTCGATGTCTGTGGGCGTGTAATGACATTTAGTTAGATGTCTGTGGGTGTGTACTGACAGCTAGTTAGATGCCTGTGGGTGTGTAATGACAGCTAGTTAGATGTTTGTAGGTATGTAATGAGAGCTAGGTAGATGTCTGTGGGCGTGTAATGACATTTAGTTAGATGTCTGTGGGTGTGTACTGACAGCTAGTTAGATGTCTGTGGAGGTAGATGTGTGTGATGGTGTAATGACAGCTAGTTAGATGTCTGTGAGTGTGTAAATGACAGCTTAATGACATTTAGTTAGATGTCTGTGGGTGTGTACTGACAGCTAGGTAGATGTCTGTGGGTGTGTAATGAGAGCTAGGTAGATGTCTGTGGGTGTGTACTGACAGCTAGTTAGATGTCTGTGGGTGTGTACTGACAGCTAGTTAGACGTCTGTAGGTATGTAATGAGAGCTAGGTAGATGTCTGTGGGTGTGTACTGACAGCTAGTTAGATGTGTGTGGGTGTATAATGACAGTTAGTTAGATGTCTGTGGGTGTGTAATGAGACACAATGCATAAATAAATTATTATAAAGTTAAATTACTATGTAAATTCTTTCCCCTTGGAAAAAAAATGTCCTATAATTTATGATCATCCTACATTCTATCTTATTAAGTTCCTTTTTCAAATTACTTTCAGCATTCAAAATATAATAATTTATTTATGTAGTGTGTTAAATTCTTTTAGCATGTTTAAATAAAGTTTAGAGTCATTTTATATTGAAATAATTGTTTAATTATTTGATTGCTTGTATGTAAATGGTTAATTGATGAAGCACTTCGTGTATAAATTGGATTGGATGTTATTTTGTAATCTATTCCCAGAAGATGAAAAGCTGAGGTACCAGAATAAAGTGAATATTGCACAAATCCTGTGGTTCCTGTGGCCAAGCTGTATTTTTGTGTTTTTTCGTGTAATGAGAGCTAGTTAGATGTCTGTGGAGGTACTTGAGAGTGACATACTGCATCCTGCTCCCTACAGCTGTGCATGAAAACTGTATAGTACACAAAGGTGTTTACAAAATGCACAAAGTTCAGTGAGACAGAACACATTTTAGTCCATGTATTTATAGCTATACTGCATGCCTAATAGTCTGGTGAAAATTCAGCAACAGTTTTATAAACTTTTTGAGTGTTTATGTTTGTTGTGTATTTGTGTGTGCATGTATAAAATGTCTGCCTTTTACTCTTACAGAGTGAGAAATAGAGAGGGTGTGTGTGTGTGTGTGTGTGTGTGTGTGTGTGTGTGTGTGTGTGAGCGTGTAAGTGCATTTCCCTTACTGTATGTTTTCACACTAATGGCTATAGGACTGGGATCTTGCAAAATGTACAATAATCAGTCCTGTAGCTATACCCTGTGCATGTAATTATGTCTGAGTGACTTGTTTAATTGCCAGTGGCTCATAAGGTAACACATTCACCTTTGATACTTGAAGATCAAATGACTGTGGGCTTTATTCCCACACCAACAACATGGATTCATTTAACATTACTGACACTGCAGTGCAGCATAAAAGGGAATTCTTGGCCAGGCTTATAAGGGCCTCAGGGCCAATACCCTAGTGACCTCCTATGATCCCATGAACCTATGCTGCATTCCTCAGAGGGCCACCTTCACATGAGAAGTTAAACCAAGGTCACATTCATCTGAGTTAGTGCCAGGTCATGCAGATGTAAAGTCTCCAACTTAGAAGCAATGTACGCTCTAACACCTGCTGAGAGTTGCAGAATGCAAGACTGGAAAATAAACTTGTCTGTAAAAGGGGATTCCCACAATGCTGCCCCAAATCCTGATGAAGAACACAGAATGGTAAGGTTCAAAATACTGTATACATAAAGGTGAACTTTTTACCAAAGACTGAGTATAGGTAGGCAATTCCAAAATGTATGTAAAGTACTGGGGTTGGAAAACCACTAACAAAAGCAAAGTATGCGTCCTTCTTCATTTCCCTCCTGGACACTAGAAGATGGAAACCAATGCCTTTTTGTAGCAAGAAGATTGCCTTCTCATAGGCATAAGGAAATACTGTTAACCATCCTATACCCTTAAATAGGACTTAGGATGGGCTGGGAGAATAAAGCATTTCTAGAACAGACATCCAAAAGTGTAGGGATTATAATATCTTACTCCCATGGTGCATAAGTAACTGATAAATATATGAGACGTTGTACTTAATAATTGTCAAGTTATTAGGGAAGAAGTCAAATTTAGAATTCTGTAAGGAATTTGAACCATAAGATAAATGTGACACAAACTGGAATCACTTAATCATATAGCAATGCTGTAAAAATTGCCAAAAGAAGTATCTAGGTAAGTTCTATGTGGCTGAAAGGCTGTCAGATCTATGTAAACATTTCTGTTCTTGTATGTTATTGAAAAGATTTCTCAACAATCGTAAACCAATTTGACAACATTCCATATTTATACAAAGACATTTTGTGATGTAGAAAATAGGGTTTACCCTATAATGGATACACTGAGTCCCAAATTTTTGGCTAGCTGTAAGTTTTTAAGAGATAAATAAGTCTGACAGGGGGAATGCCATATTTTTAAATATGCAGGAAACTGATAAGGAAACCAGTTAAATTCCATAGCGAGACATAATTCAGTATTTTACTTTCAATTTCTGGCCTTCTAGGTAGTTATTTGTGATCTTAGGAAAAGAGTTGTAAAAGCTGAAATGGCCTGGCATAGGTCGCAAGTCAAGAACCCCCAGCCCAGAGCACTGGAAGGCAGTAATTCTGGCTTCCCTTCCTATCCTCTTCCTCTTTGTTCCAGATAAAAACGTCAAGCATTGAGGGGTTGAGATCGTCTCTGAGTAGGCGATATGTGATGGAGTAAAGCTGGAGTTCTTTTAGATGGTCTGTGTAGGGCATCTGCTTGAGGCCAGTAATCCTCTTTGTGAGGTATTTTTGCGGCCTTTCCAGTTGTTGTAGGTGTCTTGTGAGGTACATACCAAAAGGGGCGTTGTACTCTATAATGGGTCTAATGAATGATGAGTAGAGGGGAACAATGACCTCTTTTTTCCTGGATGAGAAACCTTTGGTGATGAGGTGTGCAATGTAGAAGGATTTCCTGACTACTGTGGCGATGTGATTATCAAAGGAGAGACTACTGTCCACCTGTGTCCCAAGGTTTCTTATCACACATTCGGTGTTCAGTAGACTACCACCTATGTGGTAGTTCATGGGTACAGACTTTTTACCAAAAGGGATGACAATGCACTTTTTGGCATTGAGCTTAAGGCCATGCCTTTGACAACAGGCATCTGTCTCAGGAAGGCACTTTTGTAGGACGTCCACATCATTAGGAGTTTTGATTATGGCTCCTAGTTTGCAGTCATCTGCGAAAATTATTAGCCAAAGACCTTCTGTGTTAGTTTGTACTTCAGAAAAGTAGATACCAAACAGGAGAGGACCCAGGACTGAACCCTGTGGTACTTCACTTGTCACTGGTCTGAAGTTGGATTTGGAGTCTGCTACTTTCATAGTGTGGGTTCTGTCAGTGAGACAGTTGGCAACCCATCTTGTGACATAGGGATTTATACCTAGTTTAATGAGTTTATCTATAATTCCACAGTGGGGGATGGTATCAAAATCCTTGGCAAGATCTAAATAGGCTGTGTGAACCACCTTACCCTTATCTACGGCTTTGGTGACCACTTCAAAGAAGTCTGTCAGGTTTAGGAGACATGATCTGCCTTTTACAAACCCAAACTGGGTGGGGTCCAGAGTTTGGAGATTACCAATGTCATTGTTTATAAGTTCCATGATGATACATTCCATAGTCTTGCAGACCAGGCTCATCAGGCTAATGGGGCGGTAGTTCCCAGGATCCGTGGTGGCTCCCCCTTTGTGGAGTGGGATAACCATCACTGTGGGTAATTCAGTGGGCACAAATCCTGAGGTGAGGCTATGATTGAACATGGTACTTAGGTGGGGTGCCAGTTCGTTCTGTAGTTCACATAGAATGCAGCCTGGGTTGTTGTCAGGTCCAATGGATGCTGTGTTCTTGGATTTGAAGAGTGTGTTTTTTACTTGTGCAGCCGTGATTACAAGAACTTTGCATTCTTCCAGTATAGAGATGGACCCTTTAAGGGATGAGAGGGGGGTAAAGTTAGCACTGAACCTATCTGTCAGGATGTTGGCAATATCAGTTGGTTCTGGTATATTTAGTGCCATTGTGCTGTAACTCAGAGCAGATCTGAGTGTTGCCATTGAGATTCTTGACATAGCTATAGAATGCTTTCTGGTTGCCTTTAGAATCAGTGGCGATTTTGTTTTTGTAACTAGCTTTGGAGGATTTTATGAGGGACCTCAACTTCTTACTGAGGCTGGCCAGGGAGTTCCTCCAATCATGGGATTTTACTCTTTTTTGCAACAGTTTCTTTCTTCTGTTGCAGAATTTGTTTATTGCAGGGGACCAGCAGATTGGCTTCCTTTTTTTGGAGGATAGCATCTTGATTCTGTTAGGGATTGCACGATCTATGCACTTGTGTAAGTGCTTATAAAGTGCATTTGTGTAGGATTCAGCAGTCATACCTCTATTGTCCAGCAGCATGGGTGTCATGAAGTTTGCTACTTCTGTCTTAAGAAGCGTGAAGTTGGCTTTGGAGAAATTTTTTACGGTGGTTTCCCTAATGGGGGTGGGGGCAGGATGTGGATGTCTAGGGTGATTAGCTTGAGGTCTGATCTAACCAACAAGGAATTGATCTCTGATGTGGAACACTGGTTGCCCATGTTGGTAATGACCAGGTCTAGGATATTGCTGCCCCTGGTGGGGGTGTGGATACGTTGATCCAAGGCCTTGGAATTTAAGAATTCCATAAAATGTTGAGCACAAGTGTTGGCACATGAGTAGTTTTCCCAGTTAATGGTGGGGCAGTTGAAATTGCCCATTATTAGGGTGTTAGGTTGTACCCTAATGTTTTCCAGTATATCAAGAAATGAGGAGAAATTCAGTCAGCCAATGGTTAAGGGTATCCTTTTTGCACCTCTGTAGGACATTAAAATAGCTCCTTCACTGCTCTCCAGTGGCAGGGATGAGTTGACATAATAACATGTGGAATGATGCGTTCTAATATTTTAGATACATTTTGGCATAAAACTTAACATCACCATTAAGTAAAAAAATAGGTCTATATAAAACTTATAGGGAGAAAGAGATCCTTGCCCTGTGCTGAGAACACTGTTATCATGGAGACATTATAGTAAACATTGATTGTTCTATTACTTTGAAATGAGTTTTAGGTTCATAGGTAGGTACTAGGCTATCGGCCCTGGGGTCTATACAAGCCCAGCCAAAAAGGTACCCTGGCTTTTGCCACCCAAGAAAATTATTTTCCTGTGCCACTGTCGAGCAGAGCCACAGAGGTGATCCCCGAGGTGAATTTCCTATTTCCCATCTAATCATCAAGATTTTTCTTGAAGAGTGCTAATGGGGAGCTTTGTTTGATATAGATAGGTAGTTTATTCCAGAGTATGGGAAGTCTCTGGGACAGGAATCTATCCCTCCGGCATGTACTGTTTATTGTGGTGACAAGGTTTAGGTCCCTAGAGCATGTAGCTCAGAGGGATTGGGATTTCTTTAAGTGGAGCATGTCCAACAGCTCTGGGTTTGACTTAGCTTTATATGTTAGGCAGAGATCACCTTTGAGTAGGCAATATGCGACGGAGTAAAGCTAGAGTTTTTTGAGATGGTCAGCATAGGGCATCTGTTTGAGGCCGGTAATCCTCTTTGTGAGGTATTTCTGCGACCTTTCCAGTTGCTGGAGATGTCTTGTGAGGTACATACCAAAAGGAGCATTGTACTCTATAATGGGTCTAATGAGTGATGAGTAGAGCGGAACAATGACCTCTTTTTTTCTGAATGAGAAACCTTTTGTGATGAGGTGTGCCACATAGAAGGATTTCCTGACTACTGTGGCGATGTGATTATCAAAGGAGAGACTACTGTACACCTGTGTCCCAAGGTCTCTTATCACACTTTCAGTGTTAAATATACTCCCGCCTATGTTGTAGTTCATGGGTACAGAGTTTTTACCAAAGGGGATGACAATGCACTTTTTGGCATTGAGCTTGAGGCCATGGCTTTGACACCAGGCATCTGTCTCAGTGAGGCCCTTTTGTAGGATGTCCACATCGTTAGGAGTTTTGATTATGCCTCCTAGTTTGCAGTCATCTGCAAACTTCGTTAGCCAAAGACCTTCTGTCTTAACCTGTACTTCAGAGAAGTAGATACCAAACAGGAGAGGACCCAGGACTGAACCCTGTGGTACTCCACTTGTCACTGGTCTGAAGTTGGATTTGGAGTCTGCTACTTTCACAGTGTGGGTTCTGTAAGTGAGCCAGTTGGCAATCCATCTTGTGACATAGGGACTTATACCTAGTTTAGTGAGTTTATCTATAATTCCAGAGTGGGGGATTGTGTCAAAAGCCTTGGCAAGATCTAGATAGGCTGTGTGAACCACTTTACCCTTGTCTGCGGCTTTGGTGTCTGCTTCAAAGAAGTCTATCAGGTTTAGGTGACATGATCTGCCTTTTACAAACCCAAACTGGGTGGGATCCAGAGTTTGGAGATTACCAATGTCTTTGTTTATAAGTTCCATGATGATATGTTCCATGGTCTTGCAGACCAGGCTCGTCAGGCTAATGGGGCGGTAGTTCCCGGGGTCCGTGGTGGCTCCCCCCTTGTGGAGTGGGATAATCATTGCTGTGCACCATTCAGCAGGCACAAAGCCTGAGGTGAGGCATGATTGAACATGGTACTTAGGTGGGGTGCCAGTTCGTTCTGTAGTTCGTATAGAACGCAGCCTGGGATGTTGTCTGGTCCCATGGATGCTGTGTTCTTGGCTTTGGAGAGTGTGGTTTTACCTATGCAGCCATGATTACAGGAACTTTGCATTCTTCCAGTATAGAGATGTGCTCTTTAGGGGGTGAGAGGGGGGTAAAGTTAGCACTGAACCTATCTGCCAGGATGTTGGCAATATCAGTTGGGTCTGTATGTTTAGTGCCATTGTACTGTAACTCAGAGCAGATCTGAGTGTTGCCATTCAGATTCTTGACATAGCTATAGAATGCTTTGTGGTTGTCCTTAGAATCAGTGGTGATTTTGTTTTCGTAACTAGCTTTGGAGGATTTTATCAAGGATTGCAGCTTCTTACTGAGGCTGACCAGGGAGCTCCTCCACTTGTGGGATTTTACTCTCTTTTGCAAGAATTTCTTCCTTCTGTTGTACAGTTTGTTTATGGCAGGGGACCACCAGATTGGCTTCTTTTTTTTGGAGGATAGCGTCTTGGTTCTGTTTAGGATAGCATGATCCATACACTCATGTAAGTGCTTATAAAGTGCAATTGTGTAGGATTCAGTAGTCGTAACTGTATTGTCCATCTGCATGGGTGTCATGAAGTTCACCACTTCTGTCTTAAGAAGCATGAAGTTGGCTTTGGAGAAATTTTTTTATTATGGTTTCCTTAATGGGGGGTGGAGGCAGGATGTGGATATCTAGGGTAATTAGCTTAAGGAAGTGTTAGTCCCAGTGTCAAATGAGGCTGAAGCAACATATAAAGTTCTGCATTTAGACTATCAGGGATGGATGCTTTCTCTTTTTTATCTCTGGAAATAATTACTGCAGTCTCATGCATGTGATAAGAGCAGTTATGATATCCTTTTTGACATTAGTCACTTGAGGAAGATCATCTTCTCTTAAAAGAAGTGTTATATGCTTTATCAGAGACAAGGGTATTAATATCACCATACAACTCTGCAGAAAATATCTAAACGCAGCACTAGTACCCTTAGAGTCAACAACTAAAGCCTTAGATAAAAGATGTTATACTCCAAGAAAAAGGACTGATTTCCTGAAACATTTCATTTTTTAAGCTAATATATGCCCTGGTCTATTTCCTGCTGCCCTTGATTGGGTATCTGTACTGTCTAATCAATGTGTGTCTTTCTTTTAGAGTGATATTTATTTGTGGATGATTACGCTTACATTCTTACATAGAAGACTGTTTGAGAAATTTAGAAGCTTTACATCCCCCTCCAGATTATTCACCTTCTGTTCTAAGGTTACAATTATATTATTGATTGATTAATTGATCATAGCATGGAGATTTTCACACAGGTACAAATGCTCTTACATTCTAGCTTAAGGGATTCCCATCATACAATAACTGGCAAACCTTAAATTGGGTTATGAGACAGATACATAGAAATATGAGGCACTGTGTAATCTGATGAGTATTTATCCTTAAGGATTAAATCATCCATTCTTTTTTTTCTTTAACCAGTCTATTTTGAGAAGGTAAACTAAAAAATGTCTGTGTTAGGAGATGATACAATATCAGACTCATACCTCTCAACTGTACAGATTTTCACAGAATGTCCAGATTTTTACCTCATATTTTTGGTCCATTTTTCATAGAATTGTAGTTTAGTTTTGTGGCAAATTAGTGGCAAATAATTAAAGACTTAAGTAAGAAAATAATAACATATATTTTATTTTCAGGCTTCATACCGTTCATAAAATTTATGATAATGCAAAACCTGTTATTTTATCAACTTTTTAAGTTTGTAAGAGCAATATTTAAAAATTCTCCACATTTGTGGGCTTTTGTTCCACTTTTATTTATGGCTTTCTTTGTCCAGATTACTTGGATGAAATTAAAAATAATCAGTCTGACTACCCACTAGTCCAAGGTGAAAGTTATACATAAAAGATGTATCAATAGGATTCATCAGCCTCTATATATCTATGCGTCCTAAATGTGAATAAGCCCCATTTAAAACCTGATCAGCTTTAATATGTATGATTTACTTCTGTCTCTGGTGGAATTAAGCTTAACATTAAAATAGCCCACTAGAATGATTCTACATGTATTGTCCCCTAAAGCCTTGATTACACTGACAACTCAGGGGGATATAAAATCATCCTATTTAATATTCCACTTACAAATCTTTCACACAAAATCCTTCATATTGCATGTCAGAGAAGCCACTCCCTTTTCCCCCAAAAGACATTTATCAAAAATGAAGCATATTTCCACATAGGAACATGCCAAGGGAATTATCAGTTTGATATAAAACTTAAAAAAATCCACAAAGTCAAAAAAAAGAGGATGCAACCTATGCAAACCTCAAAGCCTTTACCATACAAAATCTCAGGGGTTCAAATGAAAATCCCCACAATATCATAACATAAATAGCCTTAGTTTATTGGGCACAAATAACTAGCTAAGCTCAATAAAGTGTATTTAATCAATAACACCTTCTTCTTTAAAGACATGGGAAACCATTGCCAAATACCACAGCTCACCCTCATAAAAGTTAAAATCTGATGCCATTCCTCTCACCCAATGACTCCCATAGGTAGGACCCAAATCGTGTAATGACTCAGAAGTAATAATAATTATAGGTAGGGCCCAAATCCTGTAATGAATCAGAAGTAATAATTATAGGTAGAGCCCAAATCCTGTAATGAATCAGGCATAATAATAATTATAGGTAGGGCCCAAATCCTGTAATAAATCAGATGTAATAATAATTATAGGTAGGGCCCCAATCCTGTAATGAATCAAACATAATGATAATTATAGGTAGGGCCCCAATCCTGTAATGAATCAGACATAATGGTAATTATAGGTAGGGCCCCAAACCTGTAATGAATCAGACATAATGATAATTATAGGTAGGGCCCAATCGTGTAATGAATCAGACATAATAATAATTATAGGTAGGGCCCCAATCCTGTAATGAATCAGACGTAATGATAATTATAGGTAGGGCCTCAATCCTGTAATGAATCAGATGTAATGATAATTATAGGAAGGGTCCCAATCTTGTAATGAATCAAATGTAATGATAATTATAGGTAGTGCCCCAATCCTGTAATGAATCAGACATAATGATAATTATAGGTAGGGCCCCAATCTTCTAATGAATCAGAAGTAATGATAATTATAAGTAGGGCTCCAATCCTGTAATGAATCAGAAGTAATGATAATTATAAGTAGGGCCCCAATCCTGCAATGAATCAGAAGTAATAATAATTTATTTATTTATGTATTTATTTATTTATAGTTTAATGACCGGGGATGTCTACTGGGCTCAGGGAGCCTGTTTTCAGAGGAGGCCCGGGGAGAAAAGCTCCATGTTACAAAGTTTAGATACAGATAAAATATAGAAAAGAAGAACAACTTACAATTATGTTTCATGCTAGAGAGCAGGTGTAATTTCTTAGGTAAATGTTACCTTTAGATACAGACACAATATTATTAATGAACAATTTACAGTTAAATTTAATGTTAGAGAGCAGATGTAGATTCTTAGGTACATGTTACCTGTAGATACAGACAATATTATTAATGAAAGATTTACAGTTACATTTCATGTTAGAGAGCAGGTGTAGATTCTTAGGTACGTGTTACCTTTAGATACAGACACAGTATTATTAATGAACAATTTACAGTTACATTTCATGTTAGAGATCAGGTGTAATTTCTTAGGTACATGTTATCTTTAGATACAGACACAATATTATTAATGAACAATTTACAGTTAAATTTAATGTTAGAGAGCAGGTGTAGATTCTTAGGTACATGTCACCTTTAGATACAGACAATATTATTAATGAACAATTTACAGATACATTTCATGTTAGAGATCAGGTGTAGATTCTTAGGTACGTGTTACCTTTAGATACAGACACAGTATTATTAATGAACAATTTACAGTTCCCAGGTGTAGATTCTTAGGTACATGTTACCTTTAGATACAGACACAATATTATTAATGAACAATTTACAGTTACATTTCATGTTAGAGAGCAGGTGTAGATTCTTAGGTACGTGTTACCTTTAGATACAGACACAATATTATTAATGAACAATTTACAGTTACATTTCATGTTAGAGAGCAGGTGTAGATTCTTAGGTACATGTTACCTTTAGATACAGACACAATATTATTAATGAACAATTTACAGTTACATTTCATGTTAGAGAGCAGGTGTAGATTCTTAGGTACATGTTACCTTTAGATACAGACACAGTATTATTAATGAACAATTTACAGTTACATTTCATGTTAGAGATCAGGTGTAGATTCTTAGGTACATGTTACCTTTAGATACAGACACAGTATTATTAATGAACAATTTACAGTTACATTTCATGTTAGAGATCAGGTGTAGATTCTTAGGTACATGTTACCTTTAGATACAGACACAGTATTATTAATGAACAATTTACAGTTACATTTCATGTTAGAGAGCAGGTGTAGATTCTTAGGTACATGTTAACTTTAGATACAGACAGTATTATTAATGAACAATTTACAGTTACATTTCATGTTAGAGAGCAGGTGTAGATTCTTAGGTACGTGTTACCTTTAGATACACCCCGGGATTCATGAAGCTCGGCGCAAGGCCGGCGTAAGGCCTGCGCCGGCGGTGCATGGAATATCCGGCGCAGTAGCGCCATATACATAATAATGAGAGTGCACCGGAATCACAGACACGTGCGTAGTGTACGTGAGCGAGCCCAGGTAGGATGCGTCTGGAGGCGTGTCTAAGCCAGCATGAGGTGAGCAACCTAATGTGCTGACAGCCATGGTCCGCCCACAATAGTAATGGCAGCAGCCAGGTCCTGTGCAGAATGAAACGCATGTACAGTATGCAACATAGTCCCTGTCCCAAATTAATGGAGAAGCAAATAGAAGCCAAGAAGGCATAACTGTACCCGTCAAGGAGTAAAGGATACATAAGACCGCGTTAGTCCGCAATGCACTGTCAGTGTTTACACTCAGAGAAGGCGTACAGCCGCATGTCAGCCCGCACCGACATAGGAGCAGCGACTAAGGTCACCACCTGTCCCACTTTGGTTGGGGCAGTCACTCCATGGACAGTTGTGTCCCGAAAAACTTATTAGAAATGGCTGACGCTACGACTGTAGGACACAATGATATCCCGTATTTAATGTAATCGGAGCATGAATTGGTTATTTCTGTGAGACAAATACCTAAATGACACAAAAACAGAATAAGCAAGGAAATTGCCACAATAATAAGCATATTATTTAGGCAAGCAAGTGAATTTCCATGCTATATAGTGACCGTTTGTATGTGTCGGCCTGTAAAGTCAGATGTGAGTCCCGGAAATATCCCATATCGGAAAATGGAAAGGTGGAAACCCCAGTAGCGACATGGGCATGGTCACCAGGGTTACCTGCTGTCCCAATGTGCCATGGACAGTCCCTGATTGGACAGTCGTGTCCCTGCAACAATCATAAAATGGAAAATGACCTCGATCCCCTGCCACAAATTCCGCAATATACATGTAAATAGTAGCATAAAACATATACATTACGATATGGAACACAGACATGGCATAAGAAAATAAATAAGGAACCCAAACGCTTACAGAATAAGTCTA